>NC_090744.1:4482752-4512752 GCF_036898095.1 Palaemon carinicauda | reverse complement strand
ACAATTAAATCTCTAAAGAGTATTGTGAATTTTTGTGATATTGGTTGTAAGCCTAAGTTTATTATTAAGAGTTATATAAACTCAGAATGAAAACTTAATCTATCTCAAACTGTAGGGTAATAATTCAATTAAGATATCGTTTCATAAAACTGTTTATTCGTTTGTTAAAAGAAAACCCTTTTTATGTTTATTTTTTTTTATATTCATAGCTTTATAAAGGGTTCCAGGTTAAATTAGCCTTTACTTTTTAATTAGGGTTTGTATTTGAAAACTTTATTACACAGCTAAAGTGATTCAGGTGTCCACATGTAAGATGAATGTGTACTTCGGTCCGATCTGATTGTCTGCTGGGAGGAGCAGCAAGGATGGTCAGGGCAGTAGTCTTACGTATGTCTTCTCTTTTACCCGACTCAATCATGTGCACGAAATGGGACGAGACAGGGAGGCTTCTTGGCATTTGTGAATCTTGTCTGCTTTTGAGTGAGCTTCGGGTGTCTGTAGTAATGGATCGCTCTCTGAGATCGAACAAAGGCTTGAAAATTACTCTCTTACTTATTTTAGAGTTAAAATTTGTTTTCCATTTTAGAAATATTACTGATTAATTCTTGTGTAAGTGTATAGTTTCATGTTTCGTCAAAGAATTAACGTAACTATAATAGCTGGAATCTGCTTTATAGTAATGTAAATAATGATGTAAATGTTTTACCATTTAACTTGATGAGAGCTAAAAACTATCCCTGAAGCCTTTAAATCACAATCCTGATAAAATTGTTTGTAAAATTATTAATAAAAAAAGAAAAAAAATAGAAGGAAAAGGAAAGCATTCAAGGGCCTAGTAACATTACTTCAACAAAAAAAAAAAAAATGCATTAAGTTTCTGGTTACTAGGTGGGAAAGGGGATGGCCTTGGTGGGCTTTCCTTTTCCTCGTTTATTTATTAATAATTTTATATTTATATTAGATAAAGCACTACTTCATTGCACAGTCATGAAACAACCCCAAGTGCTGTATCTGCGTTTTCAAAGAAAGAAAACGGATACTCCGGATAAACAAAGAAAACGGAACCTTGTCATTAGATGATGGGTAACTAACTAGGGGCCATTCTTTGTCGACTTGTGAACTTAATGACAAATGTCAAGTTTTCTTTTTTATCTAGGGAGTTTGAAGCTTCAGAAAACGGATTTCATGAGTTTGATATATGCCATTGACTTCATAGTGTTTGCATTCAATTATATGACTAAACTGATTGCACTGAATCCTGTCTCATGTGACGTTAAATCTTCTACAATAAAAGTCTTGAACGAATTTCTAAGTTTTTCTTCAGCCATATTGTGTCAGTTGGAAGGTTTGAGTACATATTTAGGTATACTCTAGTACCTAAAATTTTTTATTCAATAACTTAGAAGATTAAATAAGAGGCTTTTGAGGAATATTAACTAATGGAAATAACTATGCCATTTATTATCATGACTTTAGTCAGGAAAAAATCTATTAGACAACTGGATTAATAAGTTGACTTTGATCCAGAATGAAATACCGAGATATAGCTCGGCCATCTTGACTTTGTACTTTATATTCATAAAACACTGGTACTGCTGCTCTCATACCCCAGTAGGGGAGTGAACGAACTCAGTATGTGGGGGGTGAATAACAGACCAAACCAACAAGTGGCTAGTTGGGAGAGAGGACTATTTCATGAGCCTTTTGCCCCATTTTTCGTGGGGAATAAGGCATTTTCTGCTGCTCGAAGGGATAGGGGGCCGTATAGGGAGAACACTGTCATATGAGGTTTCATTTAGGGAGAATACTCAACCAATTTGTTTTCTTTTTTTATTTTTTTTATTCCCATTTTCTTTCATAATTTTTCCATGTCTGTATATTTTCATTTCAGGGTTTCTTATTGTATACTAGGGTAACTTTAATAAAAATTATATAGTTTTCATATGCATTTTATTTCGAAAATGTTACAATATTCAAATACGGTTAAAATGACTTTTTTGAAGTATGTATAACTAGAAAAAAATATATATAAACAATCATAAAGTTTTGAAATTTTAAAATCAAGTGACATGCTCTATTAAACTGCCTAAATCCCAACAAAATATATTTCAAAGTCAAGTTGAAATGATTATCTCAAATATTTCATAAATAATAGGAGCTACTTGATAAGTATCGTCTGTTGCATAGTAATTAATATAGACGAAAATACTTGAATATACAAGAGCAAGGGTCCTGAATGACAATTTATGGCAAAAAAGGGACATGTCAATACTAATGGTATAACTCCTATTATATCAAAATAGTAAAGGTTTTAGTCCAACAATTGGACGTCAATGCTTAGTAATATGATCATTACTCACTACTTTTGTCATATCTTAGGCCCTGACCACACGATCGTGCATACCCAACAGGCAAACAGTGATACCAGGCCACAATAGTTTGTGGAAATGAGGGTTGATGACGTCAGAAGCGAGAAAACTAAAGGCAGAGATCTGGGAACACACTATGATGCCAGATCCCTGTCTGTGGTTTTCCCGCTTCTGACGTCATTAACCTTCATTCTTACTAACTATTGTGGTCTGGTATCACTGTTTGCCCGTCGGGTATGCACGATCGTGTGGATAGGGCTTTAGGCTCATAGTCAAGAGCTGGAAATTATTTACTCTTGATATAGTGTGCAAATCTCTTGTACTAACATAATCAATAAACCCTTCCCAGCTCTGACCATTATGAACCTATGATATGACAATAATAGTCAGTAGTGTCCATATACTAAAAACTGACGTCCAAATGGTGGGCCATCTACCTTTAATTCAATATGTAGTTGTACCATTAGCAGTATTCACTTTTTTTGCCATAAGTTGTCTTTCAGGACCCTTACTCTTGTAGTTTCAAGTTTTTTTTTCATCCATACCAATTTTTCTTATACAATTGACATGATTTAGTAGCACTTATTATTCAAAAAGTATTTCAAATTCTAACCACTGTACAGTTATGAGTTAAACAAGCATCTCACGTCTCAAGTTTTAATGATTAATATTTGTTTAATGAACTTGTAAATGACAGAACATAGCTTTATATATAAAAAGCAACTGTTTTTAAGCTTATGATATCTGCTTTGCTACCTTAATGTGAAAAAAATCCATAATTGCCATTTTCAGTTCACGTCCTATTTATAGTTATTTTCATTGGACTATAAAAGCAATATTACCCATAACACTTTTGAAAGGTTTACATAACCTACATTTCCATTATTATAGAAACTTTCAATCCCAAAACTACGATCTAATATCTTATTATGATTTCAAAAGTAATGAACTTAAAAAGACTATCAAAATGCTATGTTCAAATAAATCTCTCTGGCATTCACTAAATATCAAGAAGAAAATCATATTTTTTTTCTTTTAAGCCTACAGTAAATTGTTCTTCCTATTCTAAATTATTAATCACAACCCAATGCTTTATGTGTAATTCCTCTTTTCTGACAATTCCTCCCTTTCTTGCAACTCCTCCCTTTCTTGCAACTCTCCCTTTCTTGCAACTCTTCCCTTCCTGCAACTCTTCCCTTCCTGCAATTCCTCCATTTCTCACAATTCCACCTACGGCATTTACTCTTTCCACAATTCCCCCTTCCTAAAATTACTCCCTTTCCACAATTCCCCCTTCCTGCAATTACTCCCTGTCTATAATTCCCCCTTCCTGCAATTACTCCCTCCCTTCAATTCCTCCCTCCTGCAATTCCCCCTTCCTGCAACTCTTCCCTTCCTGCAATTCCTTCCTTCCTGCAATTCCTCCCTTTCTTGCAATTCCTCTCACACAATTCCACCTTCCTGCAATTACTCCCGTTCCACAATTTCCCCTTCATGCAATTACTCCCTTTCCACAACTCCCCCTTCCTGCAATTACTCTTTCCACAATTCCCCTTCATGCAATTACTCTTTCCACAATTCCCCCTTCCTGCAACTCTTCCCTTCCTGCAATTCCTTCCTTTCTTGCAATTCCTCTCTCAATTCCTCCTTCCTGCAATTACTCCCTTTCTACAATTTCCCCTTCCTGCAATTACTCCCTTTCTACAATTCCCCCTTCCTGCAATTACTCCCTTTCCACAATTCCCCCTTCCTGCAATTACTCCCTTTCCACAATTCCTCTCACAATTCCTCTCACAATTTCCCCTTCATGCAATTACTCCCTTTCCACAACTCCCCCTTCCTGCAATTACACTTTCCACAATTCCCCTTCCTGCAATTACTCCCTTTCCACAATTCCCCCTTCCTGCAACTCTTCCCTCCCTGCAACTCTTCCCTTCCTGCAATTCCTTTCTCAATTCCTCCTTCCTGTAATTACTCCCTTTCTACAATTTCCCCTTCCTGCAATTACTCCCTTTCTACAATTCCCCCTTCCTGCAATTACTCCCTTTCCACAATTCCCTCTTCCTGCAATTCCTCCCTTCCCGCAATTCCCCCTTTCTGCAATTACTCCCTTCCTGCAATTCCTCCCTTTCTTGCAATTCCTTTTTCTCACAATTCCACCTTTTGCAATTACTCCCTTTCCACAATTCCCCCTTCCAGCAATTCCCCTTTCCTGCAATTCCTCCCTTCCTGCAATCTAAGAAATGCTGATTTGAGAATGCTTCACTGATTGCTTCCTCCTCTAAGACTATGATAAAATCTATGCTTCCCCAGAACTCAAATTTCTTTCATAAAACAATTTTAAGATAAATTCGAGTTTGTGAAATTCTTCAAACTAAAGCTGTTATTAACTATATGGGCTATATTCTAGACTAAGAGTACGAGGTAGTTAATTATATCTTTTGTATAGATATGCTAAGCTTAAAACCAATACACGAGGTTTTATACTTTTGATAATTATGTCAATGTTTTGAAACAAAGATGCTCGTTCACTGGATTGCAAAAATAAATAAACAGGATCTGCTACTGCAATTAAGCATTTGGAATCTAAGAAGTGACGAGAATTATTAAAATATTGACATTTTGGGAAAATTATGAATTTTACGGAAAACACAAACATTTGATATGGAGGTTTGATATTAAACTTACAAACACCTCAGAAAAAAAATTCAAAACAATCTGAAATTAGTTTTTTATTGTGAATATAACCTTAACTCTATGAGAGAGAGAGAGAGAGAGAGAGAGAGAGAGAGAGAGAGAGAGAGAGAGAGAGAGAGAGAGAGAGAGACACGATTCCCTTCACAAATATTCAAAATGACCCTATATATGACTTTCCTTACTACTTGTTATACAAGATTACATGCATTATATGCTCGTAAGAAATCTAAACTTAAGTAAAAAGCAAAATCTTGATTTAGTTGTCCCTTCGTCTCTCTGTATAGGAAAAATTATTCGAATTCCCAAGATGAAAAGGTATATGCAGACAAAGATGAAATGGTATAAAGACAAGAAAGGGTAATACAGACACAAAGATGAAAGGTATAAAGGCGTGAAAGGGTAATACAGACAAAAAGAGGAAAGGGTGTACACAGACAAAGATGAAATGGTATAAAGGCGTGAAAGGGTAATACAGACACAAAGATGAAAGGGTATATGCAGACAAAGATGAAAGGGTATATGCAGACAAAGATGAAAGGGTATATGCAGACAAAGATGAAAGGGTATATGCACACAAAGATGAAAGGGTATATGCAGACAAAGATGAAATGGTATTAAGATGAGAAAGGGTGATACACACAAAGATGAAAGGGTATACACAAAGATGAAATGGTATAAAGACGAGAAAGGGTAATACAGACACAAAGAGGAAATGGTATAAAGGCGTGAAAGGGTAATATAGACACATATATGAAAGGGTATATGCAGACAGAGATGAAAGGGTATAAAGACGAAAAAGGGTTATACAGACACAAAGATGAAAGGGTATATGCAGACAAAGATAAAATGGTGTAAACGCGTGAAAGGGTAATACAGACACAAAGATGAAAGGGTAGATGAAATGGCATAAAGACGAGAAAGGGTAATAGACTCAGAAAAATGAAATGGTATATATAAAGGCGTGAAAGGGTAATACAGACACAAAGATGAAATTGTATAAAGGCGTGAAAGGGTAATAGAGACACAAAGATGAAAGGGTATATGAAGACAAATATGAAGTGGTGTAAAGGCGTGAAAGGGTAATACAGACACAAATATGAAAGGGTATACACAGACAAAGATGAAATGGTGTAAAGGCGTGAAAGGGTAATACAGACACAAAGATGAAAGGGTAGATGAAATGGTATAAAGACGAGGAAGGGTAATAGACACAGAAAAATGAAATGGTATAAAGGCGTGAAAGGGTAATACAGACACAAAGATGAAATTGTATAAAGGTGTGAAAGGGTAATACAGACACAAAGATGAAAGGGTATATGCAGACAAAGATGAAATGGTATAAAGACGAGAAAGGGTAATACAGACACAAAGATGAAATGGTTTAAAGGCGTGAAAGGGTAATACAAACACAAAGATGAAATTGTATAAAGGTGTGAAAGGGTAATACAGACACAAAGATGAAGGGGTATATGCAGACAAAGATGAAATGGTATAAAGACGAGAAAGGGTAATATAGACACAAAGATGAAATGGTATAAAGGCGTGAAAGGGTAATACAGACACAAAGATGAAAGGGTATATGCAGACAAAGATGAAATGGTATAAAGACGAGAAAGGGTACTACAGACACAAAGATGAAAGGGTATACACAGACAAAGATGAAATAGTATAAAGACGAGAAAGGGTAATACAGACACAAAGATCAAAGGGTAATACAGACACAAAGATGAAAGGGTATATACAGACAAAGATGAAATGGTATAAAGGGGTGAAAGGGTAATATAGACATATATGAAAGGGTATATGCAGACAGAGATGAAATGGTATAAAGACGAAAAAGGGTTATACAGACACAAAGATGAAAGGGTATATGCAGACAAAGATAAAATGGTGTAAACGCGTGAAAGGGTAATACAGACACAAAGATGAAAGGGTAGATGAAATGGTATAAAGACGAGAAAGGGTAATAGACTCAGAAAAATGAAATGGTATATATAAAGATGTGAAAGGGTAATACAGATACAAAGATGAAATGGTATAAAGGCGTGAAAGGGTAATACAGACACAAAGATGAAAGGGTATATGAAGACAAATATGAAATGGTGTAAAGGCGTGAAAGGGTAATACAGACAAAGATGAAAGGGTATACACAGACAAAGATGAAATGGTGTAAAGGCGTGAAAGGGTAATACAGACACAAAGATGAAAGGGTAGATGAAATGGTATAAAGACGAGAAAGGGTAATAGACACAGAAAAATGAAATGGTATAAAGGCGTGAAAGGGTAATACAGACACAAAGATGAAATGGTATAAAGGCGTGAAAGGGTAATACAGACACAAAGATGAAAGGGTATATGCAGACAAAGATGAAATGGTATAAAGACGAGAAAGGGTAATACAGACACAAAGATGAAAGGGTTTAAAGGCGTGAAAGGGTAATACAAACACAAAGATGAAATGGTATAAAGGGGTGAATGGGTAATACAGACAAAGATGAAGGGGTATATGCAGACAAAGATGAAATGGTATAAAGACGAGAAAGGGTAATATAGACACAAAGATGAAATGGTATAAAGGCGTAAAAGGGTAATACAGACACAAAGATGAAAGTTTATATGCAGACAAAGATGAAAGGGTATATGCAGACAAAGATGAAATGGTATAAAGACGAGAAAGGGTAATACAGACACAAAGATGAAAGGGTATACACAGACAAAGATGAAATAGTATAAAGACGAGAAAGGGTAATACAGACACAAAGATCAAAGGGTAATACAGACACAAAGATGAAAGGGTATATACAGACAAAGATGAAATGGTATAAAGACGAGAAAGGGTAATACAGACACAAAGATGAAATGGTATAAAGGTATAAAAGGGTAATATGGACACAAAGATGAAAGGGTAATATAGACACAAAGATGAAAGGGTATACACAGACAAAGATGAAATGTTATAAAGACAAGAAAGGGTAATACAGACACAAAGATGAAATGGTATAAAGGCATGAAAGGGTAATAGACACACAAAGATGAAATGGTATGAAGGCACGAAAGGGTAATAGAGACACAAAGATGAAAGGGTATATGCAAACAAAGATGAAACGATATAAAGACAAGAAAGGGTAATACAGACACAAAGATGAAATGGTATAAAGGCATAAAAATGTAATATAGACACAAAGATGAAAGAGTAATACAGACACAAAGATGAAAGGGTATAAAGTCATGAAAGGGTAATACTGACACCAAGATGAAAAGGTATATGCAGACAAAGATGAAATGGTATAAAGACAAGAAAGGGTAATACAGACACAAAGATGAAAGGTATAAAGGCGTGAAAGGGTAATACAGACACAAAGAGGAAAGGGTGTACGCAGACAAAGATGAAATGGTATAAAGTCGAGAAAAGGTAATACAGACACAAAGATGAAATGGTATAAAGTCATGAAAGGTCAATACAGACACCAAGATGAAAAGGTATATGCAGACAAAGATGAAATGGTATAAAGACAAGAAAGGGTAATACAGACACAAAGATGAAAGGTATAAAGGCGTGAAAGGGTAATACAGACACAAAGAGGAAAGGGTGTACGCAGACAAAGATGAAATGGTATAAAGGCGTGAAAGGGTAATACAAACACAAAGATTAAATGGTATAACGGGGTGAAAGGGTAATACAGACACAAAGATGAAGGGGTATATGCAGACAAAGATGAAATGGTATAAAGACGAGAAATGGTAATACAGACACAAAGATGAAAGGGTATATGCAGACAAAGATGAAAGGGTATATGCAGACAAAGATGAAATGGTATAAAGGCGAGAAAGGGTAATACAGACACAAAGATGAAAGGGTATACACAAAGATGAAATGGTATAAAGACGAATAAGGGTAATACAGACAAAGATGAAAGGGTATATACAGACAAAGATGAAATGGTATAAAGACGAGAAAGGGTAATACAGACACAAAGATGAAATGGTATAAAGTTATAAAAGGGTAATATAGACATAAAGATGAAAGGGTATACACAGACAAAGATGAAAGGGTATAAAGATGAGAAAGGGTAATACAGACACAAAGATGAAATGGTATGAAGGCACGAAAGGGTAATACAGACACAAAGATGAGAGGGTATATGCACACAAAGATGAAACGGTATAAAGACGAGAAAGAATAATACAGACACAAGATGAAATGGTATAAAGGCATAAAAGGGTAATATAGACACAAAGATGAAAGAGTAATACAGACACAAAGATGAAAGGGTATATGCAGACAAAGATGAAATGGTATAAAGACGAGAAAGGGTAATACAGACACAGAGATGAAATAGTATAAAGGCGTGAAAGGGTAATACAGACACCAAGATGAAAGGGTATATGCAGACAGATATGAAATGGTATAAAGACGAGAAAGGGTAATACAGACACAAAGATGAAAGGTATAAAGGCGTGAAAGTGTAATTCAGACAAAGTTGAAAGGGTATAAAGGCGTGAAAGGGTAATACTGACACAAAGATGAAAGGGTATAAAGGCGTGAAAGGGTAATAAAGACAAGGATGAAATGGTATATGCAGACAAAGATGAAATGGTATAAAGACGAGAAAGGGTAATACAGACACAAAGATGAAATGGTATCGAGGTGTAAAAGGGTATTATAGACACAAAGATGAAAGGGTATACAGAGACAGACTAAATAGTATAAAGGCGTGAAAGGGTAATACAGACACAAAGATGAAAGGGTATATGCATACAAAGATGAAAGGGTATATGCAGACAAAGATGAAAGGGTATATGCAGACAAAGATGAAAGGGTATAAAGACGAAAAAGGGTAATACAGACACAAAGATGAAAGGGTATACACAGACAAAGATGAAATGGTATAAAGGCGTGAAAGGGTAATACAGACAAAGATGAAAGGGTATATGCAAACAAATATGAAATGGTATAAAGACGAGAAAGAGTAATACAGACACAAAGATGAAATGGTATAAAGGCGGGAAAGGTTAATACAGACACAAAGATGAAATGGTATGGAAGCGTGAAAGGGTAATACAGACACAAAGATGAAATGGTATAAAGGTGTGAAAGGGTAATACAGACAAAGATGAAAGGGTATATGCAGACAAAGATGAAATGGTATAAAGACGAGAAAGGGTAATACAGACACAAAGATGAAAGGTATAAAGGCGTGAAAGGGTAATACAGATACAAATATGAAAGGGTATAAAGGCGTGAAAGGGTAATACAGACACAAAGATAAAATGGTATATGCAGACAAAAATGAAATGGTATAAACACGAGAAAGGGTAATACAGACACAAAGATGAAATGGTATAA
Organism: Palaemon carinicauda; assembly: GCF_036898095.1. Lineage (NCBI taxonomy): Eukaryota > Metazoa > Arthropoda > Malacostraca > Decapoda > Palaemonidae > Palaemon > Palaemon carinicauda. The sequence continues at coordinate 4,502,339 of NC_090744.1, read as the reverse complement.
AGACGTGAAAGAGTAATACAGACACAAAGATGAAATGGTATAAAGGCGTGAAAGGGTAATACAGAGACAAAGATGAAATGGTATAATGACGAGAAAGGGTAATACAGACACAAAGATGAAATGGTATCGAGGTGTAAAAGGGTATTATAGACACAAAGATGATAGGGTATACACAGACAAAGATGAAATGGTATAAAGACAAGAAAGGGTAATACAGACACAAAGATGAAACGGTATGAAGGCATGAAAGGGTAATACAGACACAAAGATGAAATGGTATAAAGACGTGAAAGGGTAATACAGACACAAAGATGAAAGGGTATATGCAGACAAAGATGTAATTGTATAAGGACGAGAAAGGGTAATACAGACACAAAGATGAAATGGTATATGCAGACAAAGATGAAATGGTATAAAGACGAGAAAGGGTAATACAAACACACAGATGAAATGGTATCGAGGTGTAAAAGGGTAATATAGACACAAAGAGGAAAGGGTATACACAGACAAAGATGAAATGGTATAAAGACGAGAAAGGGTAATACAGACACAAAGATGAAATGGTATCGAGGTGTAAAAGGGTAATATAGACACAAAGATGAAAGGGTATACACAGACAAAGATGAAATGGTATAAAGACGTGAAAGGGAGATACAGACACACATGAAAGGGTATATGCAGACAAAGATGAAATGGTATGAAGACGTGAAAGGGTAATACACACACAAAGATGAAACGATATAAAGTTAATGTAATTAAAGGTTATATTCATATGCAATTTAATATACATCAATATACAGATTGTAGAATGAATTTCAACCAATTGCTCAAATTATGATTGTTAATTTTCCCTTCATTCAGTCACATTTAGATACCTTATTTACAGCATTTTACACAATTATTAAAATGATAAGGCCATCTAGAGGAAATTGACATTAGATTTAACATCCAGTTAATCAAAACTGAAAACATGACCAGGAAATTCCCAAGCAAAAACTCCTTCCTCATTTACATTTGATGTCTTAATTGATTGTTAATTAAATTTCCTGTTTCCAGAATCACTTTCAATAATATATATAAAATCAATTCATTAAGATCACATATAATATTACCGACTAATTATTCTAACAGGTAATAAGAATTCCTCATCATTCAGTATGTCAGGTATCCACCACTTAGTTTAAAGCAAACTAAACAAGCAATTAATAACCAGGAAATTGCAATCAATTTCAAGTGGAAAAACTCATAAATGTTGATCTGGACCTAATTCTTGGTGTTTACAAGACTACTATAAAAAAAATAGCCATATCTATACGTGTAATTTTTAACTTAAAAGATGCACAAAATTAAAAACTAAAAAAAATTGGCTTCACATGCACTGGCATTTTATAACTCGAAGCGAAAAAATATAGCTATTTTTACTAATTCTACTTAATAGCTTCAATAATTAAATTGACGGCTTACAAAAATAAAGACACTTTGATAAATAAAAATTGAATCAATCTGGCAACATTGTTCTAAAAAATTATATTACTTATTTACTGTAACTACTAGTTTTTTTATATTCATTTAGTGATTCGCATTGAACCTATGGGATATAAATGGAGTGACCATCGTAACACAGTAATTGCTATTAAACCTATGTGATATAAATGAAATGAACACTAACAGTTAGTAATTGCTACTGAACCCATGGGATATAAATGGAGTGACCATCGTAACAGTAATTGTTACTGAACCCATGGGATATAAATGGAGTGACCATCGTAACAGTTAATAATTACTGTTGAACCTATAGGATATAAATAGGATGACCATCGTAACAGTTAGTAATGGCTATTGAGCCTATGTGATATAAATGGAATGACCATCATAACAATGATTGATATTAAACCTAAGGGTATAAATGGAGTGACCATCGTAACACAGTGATTGCTATTGCACTTATTGGAATATCTATGGATTAACTATCATAACACATTGATTGCTATTGAACAAACAAAATATAAATGGAGGAACCATCGTAACACATGACCCACAAAATTGGTCAATTGAGCATTTCATGATATTTGCAATATAGTAGTGTTGTTATGATGCTTCAGAAATGCTTGATGATAGACTGGCCTCTTCAGTTGAGACTATTTGGTTCTTGCTTGCAAACTTTCTGTAAACTTTTCCTGTTAAAAATTGAAGAGCATTCGCTGCTGATCTTCATCATAAGTGCATACTTGCTGTTTAATTTTCTGCATGGAGCAGGAGGATATAAATACTTTCCTCCTTTTTTCTTTAGGGTTATAGTCTGAAAAATAAATAAAGGATGTTAATTACACAGATATTTAGGTCTTATCTAAATATTTTACAGTGCACTTCTATATCATTATATATTTGATAAAATGTTCTGCATGATCAACTATAATTACGAAATAATCTAATGTATTAAAAACCTAATAGAGGAAATAACTAGACATGTCCATGAGATTTATAATAGGAAATATTATAACCAAAGAATATCTTGTAAACGTGGAAAAATATTGTCTTCTATATCCTAATAAGGAAAAATCAGTCTACCTTATTGACTGACCTCAGGTCATCCAGTGTCTAATAGGAGCTCCCCCTAATCCTAAGGAGCTCCCCTGATCCTTAAGAGCTCCACCAAATCCTTAAGAGCTCCCCCAAATCCTTAAGAGCTCCCCCTAATCCTTAGGAGCTCCCCCCTAATCCTTAAGAGCTCCCCCCTAATCCTTAAGAGCTCCCCCCTAATCCTTAAGAGCTCCCCCCTAATCCTTAGGAACTCCCCCCTAATCCTTAGGAGCTCCCCCCTAATCCTGAGGAGCTCCCCTAATCCTTAGGAGCTCGCCCTAATCCTTAGGAGCGTGCCCTAATCCTTAGGAGCTCCCCTGATCCTTAGGAGCTCCTCCCTAATCCTTAGGAGCTCCCCTAATTCTTAGAAGCTCTCCCCTAATCCTTAAGAGCTCCCCTGATCCTTAGGAGCTCCTCCCTAACCCTTAGGAGCTCCTCCCTAACCCTTAGGAGCTCCTCCCTAACCCTTAGGAACTCCCCCCTAACACTTAGAAGCTCGGCCTTGATCATCAGGAGCTCCCACTAATCCTTAGAAGCTCTCCCTAACCCTTAGGAGCTCCCCTCTAACCCTTAGGAACAGGGACGTGCAAGGAACTTTTTCAGGGCAGGTGCTCAAGTGAAAAAAAGGGCAAAAATATAGAAATGAGTGAGGCTAAATATATACCGGTTCAATATTTTCAAATTTATTTAAAATAGCCATTAATAATTCAAGAAAGAGATAAACATGACTGATATCATGGGTACCAGTGGGCTATTGTTTTTTATAAACATAGAATCTATAGTACTGACTACCAGTAGAACTAGGAAATTTAAAAAATGATATTTTAATTATAAAATAGATTTTTGAATATACTTACCCGGTGAATATATAATAGCTGCAACTCTGCGGCTCGACAGAAAACACACTCAAAAACTCGCGAGCGATCGCTATGAAGGTTGCGGGTGTGCCCACCAGCGCCACTATCGGCCAGATACCACTCTTGCATGTAAACAAACCCTTCAATTCTTCTCGTCCCGCTGCGTCTCTATTGGGGAGGAAGGGAGGGCCTTTAATTTATATATTCACCGGGTAAGTATATTCAAAAATTTATTTTATAATTAAAATATCATTTTTAAATATTTAACTTAGCCGGTGAATATATAATAGCTGATTCACACCCAAGGCTGTGGGTAGAGACCAGAGTTAATTAAGTTTACAGCGTATAAGCTAAGAGTTTTTGACAGTTATCAATTTAACAAAACCAAAATATATAGGTACCTGGTAAGGAAGTTGACTTAGACGATTACTCTGCCTTGTAAGTCTGTCTTCCTCACGAAGCCCAGCGATCCTCTTAGGATGCTGAAAGACTCCCAGGAGCTGAAGTATTAAGGGCTGCAACCCATACAACAGGACCTCATCAAACCCTTAATCTGGGCGCTCTCAAGAAATGACTTTGACCACCCGCCAAATCAAACAGGATGCGAAAGGCTTCTTAGCCTTCCGTACAACCCAAAAAAACATTAAAAACATTTCAAGAGACAGATTAAAAAGGATATTGGAATTAGGGTAATGTAGTGGTAGAACCCTCACCCACTACTGCACTCACTGCAACGAATGGACCCAGTGTGTAGCAGTCCTCGTAAAGAGTCTGGACATCTTTTAAGTAAAATGACGCGAACACTGACTTGCTTCTCCAAAAAGTCGCGTCCATAATACTTTGCAGAGATTTATTTTGCTTGAAGGCCACGGAGGTTGCTATATTTATAACTTCGTGCGTCTTAACCTTAAGCAAACATCGGTCTTTCTCATTCAAGTGAGAATGAGCTTCTCGTATTAAAAAAATCTGATAAAATATGACAAAGCATTCTTTGACATAGGCAATGAAGGTTTCTTAACTGAGCACCATAATGCCTCAGATTTACCTCGTAATGACTTAGTACGAGCTAAATCGAACTTAAAAGCTCTAACAGGACATAATACTCTTTCCAGTTCGTTGCCTACGATCTCTGATAAGCAAGGAATATCAAAAGATTTAGGCTAAGGACGAGAAGGCAGTTCATTTTTGGCCAGGAAACCAAGTTGAAGTGAACAAGTGGCTTTTTTCTGTAGAAAAGCCGATCTTCTTACTGAAGGCATGAAGTTCACTGACCCTTTTAGCCGAAGCCAAGCACACAAGGAAAAGTGTCTTGAGGGTGAGATCCTTCAGGGAGGCTGAATGTAATGGCTCAAACCTGTCTGACATGAGGAACCTTAGGACCACGTCTAAGTTCCATCCAGGAGTTGCCAAACTACGTTCCTTAGAGGTCTCGAAAGACTTAAGGAGATCTTGGAGATCTTTATTGTTGGAAAGATCTAAGCCTCTATGTCGAAAGACCGAAGCCAACATGCTCCTGTAGCCCTTAATCGTGGGAGCTGAAAGGGAGTGAACCTTTCTCAGATGTAAAAGAAAATCTGCGATTTGGGCTACAGAGGTACTGGACGAGGACACAGATGCTGACTTGCACCAGTCTCGAAAGACTTCCCACTTCGACTGGTATACTCTAATGGTAGAAGCTCTCCTAGCTCTTGCAATCGCACTGGCTGCCTCCTTCGAAAAGCCTCTAGCTCTTGTGAGTCTTTCGATAGTCTGAAGGAAGTCAGACGAAGAGCGGGGAGGCTTTGATGGACATTCTTTACGTGGGGCTGACGTAACAGATCTACCGTTAGAGGAAGACTTCTTGGAAAGTCTACCAGCCATTGAAGTACCTCGGTGCACCACTCTCTCGAAGGCCAGAGGGTAGCAACCAACGTCAACCTTGTCCCTTCGTGAGAGGCGAACTTCTGCAGTACCTTGTTGACTATCTTGAATGGTGGGAATGCATATGTCCAGAAAAGACCAATCCAGTAGAAACGCGTCTATGTAGATTGCTTCTGTATCTAGGACTGGAGAGCAATAGATTGGTAACCTTTTGGTCAACGAGGAGGCAAAGAGGTCTATGGTGGGTTGACCCCAAGTAGCCCAAAGACTCTTGCCCACGTCCTTGTGGAGGGTCCATTCCGTGGGTATCACCTGACCCCTCCGACTGAGACAGTCTGCCAAGACGTTCAAGTCCCCCTGGATGAATCTTGTCAACAGGGAGATGCCTCGAATTCTTGACCATAAGAGAAGGTCCCTTGCGATCTTGAGCAGCGTGAAGGAGTGTGTGCCTCCTTGCTTGGTGATGTACGCCAAAGTTGTGGTGTTGTCTGAGTTGACCTCTACCACTTAGTTTCGAAGAAGCTTTCTAATATCATCAAGGCCAAGTGGACTGCTAATAGCTCCTTGCCGTTGATGTGCATGCTCTTCTGACTTGAGGTCCACAGACCCGAGCATTCCCGACCGTCCAGGGTCGCACCCCAATCCAAATCCGACGCGTCTGAGAACAACACGTGGTTTGGGTTCTTGACTGCTAGGGATAGTCCTTCTCTCAGACTGATATTGCTGTACCACCATTTCAGGCATGCCTTTACTGGTTCGGAGACTGGGAATGATACCGACTCTAATGTCTTGTCCTAGTTCCAGTGAGAGGTAGATGGAACTGGAGAGGCAGAAGGTGTAGTCTCCCTAGTGAGACAAACTGCTCCAGGGATGAGAGAGTCCCTACGAGGCTGTTCCAACTCCTGACTGAATAAACGTTTCGTTTCAGCATTAGTTGGACTTCGAGCAGGGCTTGACTGCGAATCTCCATCCCCAAATATAGAATAATCTGGGATGGGATCAGTTGGGACTTTTAGGTTGACCAAAAGTCCCAACTCCCTGGCCAGACTCAACGTCCAATGTAGATCCTGCAGACAGCGAAGACTGGACGATGCTCTGAGAAGCCAGTCGTCCAAGTACAGGGAGGCTCGGATCCCCGATAGATGGAGGGATTTTGCCACATTCCTCATGAGCCTCGTAAACACGAGAGGCGCAGGACTGAGGCCAAAGCACAGGGCTCGAAACTGGTACCCCACATTCCTGTAAACAAACCTCAGAAACGGTTGGGAATCCGGGTGTATAGGAATGTGGAAGTATGCCTCCTGAAGGTCGAGAGAGACCATCCAGTCGCCTTCCATAAATGCTGTCAAGACAGCCTGGTAGACTTCATCGTGAAGTTTGTCTTGACAATGAACACATTGAGCGCACTTGCCTCTTACGTACTCCTGCAGTGAACATGGCTGCCAAATCATTGGAGCCATCCCTGAGGGACTTGTTCCTGCAGAGAACGTGGCTGTCGGATCATTGGAGCCATCCCTGAAAGCCTTGTTTATGCATGACATAATTGTACAGCAAAACTTCAAAGGCTCGAAAATAGCTCTGAAGTCGACCTGTAAAATCTTGGAGCGTCTCATGACCAGGCGCCAGGAAGAGTCTATGAGGTTTGAGAAGTCTATCTGGGCAGAGGCAGGAACTCCCAAGCCGAGAACTTCTCTCGTGTCATATCAGACTCTCGCTCTATAAGCCAGCTTAAAAGAAGGGAAAGGAAAGGCTGTCTCCCCCAAACTCCTCCTGGTGATAAACCAGTCGCCTAGCAAACGTAAAGCTCTCTTAGAAGAGCGAGAGAGCACTAGCTTATAAAACAACGGCTTCGAAGTAGCTAGGCCTAGTGTAAGCTCTGACGTTTAGGCGAACGAGGAGCAGCAGTTACAAAAAGATCCGGACAAAGATCCTTAAAAATCAGCATGATTTATTTAAATTCCATAGAGGGCTAAGCAGCTTTAGGCTCCTCTCCGTCTGACAGAGTCCTCAAGGGAATATCAGTAGGAGGGGGAACAGCAACTTCCTCATCTGAAGGAACCTTGTCCGACAATAGCCGAGTCTCAAGCAAGGGAGAGACCTACCGTGGTGGCAATGCTTTACAAGCAGAGTCCACACGCACTGGTGCATTAGTAGCGGACCAGGACGCAACGTCATGTAACTGCTTGACAGTTTGTGAACTGTCAACAACAACAGGTGCGTGAGGACGCACAGCGTCCACTCGAGACTGCTTTGACCGCCTAGACTGAGCAGTCAAAACAACTCTAGAATGCGGAGGTTGACGCTTAGCGTCAAAACAAGTCAACTCCGATTGTTGGCGAACGTCCTGAACGTCAACAGGAGCATCAGCAAGTGGCCTAACGTCCAAATGTGGCTGAAAATCCACACGAGACCGCATCGAGTGTGGTTCTAAACAACCTGACTGACGTGACTTGGCTACGCCAACGTCAACAGGACGCACAAAGGAACGTTAGGGTGGCTGAAGGCCAGGATCTCGATGAGATAAACGGCTAGGCTCAACGGACTTATCGGCAGAATAGTCTTCCATAAGAGAGGCAAGCTTATTCTGCATGTCTTGCCGTACAACCCATTTAGGATCAACGGGAATGGTTGCGGTAAGAGACGAGGGTAACGTCTGTGACAGCAAAACCTTGCCTACAAAAAGACACTCGGAGTCTGTGTTACGCTTTTGTTTAGGCGGCGAGCAGTCTTCCGATGACTGCATAGGGTCAGAGCTGTCCTAATAGTTAAAACCAGGACGCTGGACCTGTCCTGAAAGGACTGACTTTCGCTTAAAGGGCCTCGAAACCTTGTTTCCTCGGTTTCTTATGCGAAAAGCCTTCGGATGACGAGGAGAAAATCGTCTCTCTCGCCTTATGGTAGGGGTGATCTTGGTAAGATACACCTGATACCATAGAGGGAACGTCTGTTCGCTGATCAAGGCCTCTCGAACCCATAAGTCGTACGACATTACTTTCTCCCCTGGGCTTGGGAGCTTGCAAGAGGTCCCGGACTAGGCGAACGACAGGCACGAACAGACGAACCCTCGGTCGCAACACTGATAACACTTTGCGCAATATCACTTTATCACTACGATTTTATGTTTTGCACTTATTTCACTGAAATCGAATTTTTTAACAATTCACATAAGGTATGAATAAAACTGATTTCTACCTGAAGCACGCAATTCTACCCTCATCAAAAGGTTGTAATTGCGAAATCAGTCGTATAATGTAAGCACATTAATACCAGCAAAAAACAGTAAACATATTTTAAGATAAAAAAATCAGTGGCTGGGGAAGAGACTAAACACTAGTTCATTCAAAACTACGTTTTCAATCTCTCACCGTACAGTGCCTTGGGACGAGAATAAAAACTAAAAACGTTTTATCCTTTCTCCCCGTACAGAGACTAGGGACGAGAGTAACTCGAGAACAACGTTACTCGCTTGGGACGAGATAAAGATCGGAACGTTCTCTCTCCTCTCTCTCTCTCTCTCTCCGTCTCTATCTCTCTCTCTCTCTCTCTCTCTCTCTCTCTCTCTCTTGATTTCGCACCGAAGAGAAGAGCCCACTTACCTTTCGTCAATAAACAGGTTATTTGACCAAAGGAAAAAACTGAAAGGTTTTTCAATTAAAAGTTCCTTTAAAATAGTCTTTAAAACATTCAAGCTTTGAAAGAAAAAAGAACAAAACGTCAGAATCGATTTACTCTTTCTGCAAAGTGAAACAGTGATACTCTCTCTCTATCGTAACGATAGAGCGCAAACTGCGTAGCATAAATAAACTAAACGTTAGTTCATCTTTGAAACAGCACGAAGACTATTTAAAGAAAAAAACTATCATAAAATATTTACTAAAAATATTTCATTTAATAAGTTTTAAATCATTAACTCTGTAAAAGTTATTTACGATTGAAAAGGGCTCAACGTTGTTTAACTTCGGTTTCCAAGTTAGGACCGCCTACTCTCAGGAAAGGTGGCATATAAACAAATCATTAAAATTTATTTTGATGTTTATTATAAATGGAAAGCTAATCGAAGAGGCCTAATAAAGGCGGTTGAGATATAAAATATATAGAAGAAAATCTATAATTAATTTATAACGTGATAAGATAATTGCTAAAAGCCTAAAACACACTTCCGTCTAAGGGAAGGGTCGGCCATTTAAAAGTCAAAGAAAGTCCATACTCTCTCTCGTCATCAAAAATTAAATCTATCCAAAAACGAGTTCAAGATTTAAGATGAAGATAAAACACCTGCACTGCGAAAGCTCAAACCAAAATGAAGTACTTCACCAAATATGTTGAGAAAACTCCAGGTTCTACAGCGAGTATTGATACGTCTTGTCGTCAACGTCGACAGAGAAGAATTGAAGGGTTTGTTTACATGCAAGAGTGGTATCTGGCCGATAGTGGCGCTGGTGGGCACACCCGCAACCTTCATAGCGATCGCTCGCGAGTTTTTGAGTGTGTTTTCTGTCGAGCCGCAGAGTTGCAGCTATTATATATTCACCGGCTAAGTTAAATATTTAAAAAAGAAAAATTATGTATATTACTTTTACATAAATGACTGCAAGAAAATCAATCAGTATGATCAATACAATTGGCTAATAACCAGACCTCATTCTATATCTATAAGAGAACCCTTCTGTGTGCCATATCTTTGAATATGTTGATAACTTCACTGTTGTTGATTGTGGTATCCTTTTCAACTATTAGCAAGAAAAGATCAGATAACTTCTCCTCACTGGACAGGCTGCGTAGCTTTGTCTTCACCAGCTTGAGTTTGGAGAAGGTCCTTTCCACTGTTGCAGTTGTGACGGGAAGAGTGGCATAAATTGTTAAGAGTTCAAGCATAAGTAGCAATATCTCCTGGATATTGTTTTCTTTCATCAGGTTGAGCATTGTAGCTGCAGTGTTCTGTGGCAGGCAAGGAAATGAGGAATAGAAGATCTAATTCCAACCGTAGCTAGTCTACCTCTTCTAACTCATAAAACTTTCATAATTTTTGCAATGACTTGAATGCCTCTTCATTCACAGGTTCTTTCCAGTTATCTCTGACTGTCATATAATGAAGGGCATTTAGGATACCCCATGTTGTGTTGTCTCCACCTTTAAATCTTTTTTGTAGCTCTTGTGATATTGTATCTAAAAACACATAATATACTCTCATACGGTAGTACTCATCCAAGGATTGATATGGCTGGTCCTCAGCAGCAGATGTAGCACTATACTTGTATCTTTCAGGCATTTTTCTTCTTCTGCCTTGTCCAGGAATCCCAGATGGGAGGTCGATGGCCATGGATTCAGCTCTCTCTTCAACATTTGTAAAAATCTCCTGAAACTTCTCATCATTTCTTAATTCTCTCAAACTTTGTAGAACTTCATCCACATTTATGTAGGAGGCAGCCAAATCAAAGTCTTTCTGTTGTAGAGCATTAGAGGCATAGGCAGTTTCTTGAAAAACTGGGGTGGTAATCTCAAGACAAACAAGAAATTCAAAGTTAATAGTTTGCAGAAATATTGAGGCATCCCCTGCTGATGCATCAGGAGAATGTTTTTGCACTATCTCTCCTAAAAATTGCTTCAGAGCTGGAATGACCCTCCTCATGGTTCTGAGAGCTGACTCTCTGGAAGCCCATCTTGTGTCTGATAGCTTCTTAAGTTCAAGTGGGCGGTCTTCTGGATACATTGCTTTCTGGATCTCCATGAAAGCAGCATGCCGTTTTGAAGAGTTAGTAATAAAAGCATACAGTTTCTCCACCGAAATGAAAAAAGTTACAAACTGAATACTTGATTTTGCACTTTCGACTAATACTAGATTTAGGCCGTGTGCATGGCAGTGTACATAGAGTGCCTTTGGGTTCTGTCTTTGGAGTCAGGACTGTAATCCATTGTATATTCTACTCACACTTGCTGCCCCATCATATCTTTGTCCACACATATCTATTTTATTTGAAAGCAATGATACTTGGGGTCATTTCAATATTTGTTTTTTTTTTTTACATACATCAAGGTGCAATATAAATACACTGTCATACTTGCTAAACATTTTCTTTCCAAGTATAGAGTAATGGAGATCAACCTACATAAAATTTCTCTGTTTCTCTTCGTCTCTAGCAGCTTGTACTTCCTGATTAGCTGTTTCTAAAGCAATATCTAATGCTTGACTTTGGAACCCTTTCCATCGAACCATACCAATCATGTGAGATTCTGAACTAGCATGCTCCTTTATTTTCTCTAAAGCTGTCCTCCAACGGCTTATGCCCTCTGATTTCCAAGCTACTCGGCCCGTGTTTTTTTCATCATTCAAAAACAGACGACAGCTGAAGCAGAACATGGCATCTTTCTGAGGTGAATACTCCAACCGTGTTAATTATTATTATTATTATTATTATTATCATTATTATTATTATTATTATTATTATTATTATTATCATCATTGACACAAATAGGTGGCATAGGCAGCCGGCTTATAATACATCCCTCTCAAAGGGGCACTTTTAATACAGTAGTAAAAGGGGCAGGTGCTTGGGCACCCCTAGAACCCCCCTTCTGCACGTCCCTGCTTAGGAACTCCCCCCTAATCCTTAGGAGCTCCCCCCTACTCCTTGGGAGCTCCCCTCTAATCCTTAGGATTTCACCCCTAATCCTTTGGAGCTTCCCCCTAATCCTTGGGAGCTTCCCCCTAATCCTTGGGAGCTTCCCCCTAATCCTTGGGAGCTCCCCTCTAATCCCTGGGAGCTCCCCTCTAATCCCTGGGAGCTCCCCCCTAATCCTTGGGAGCTTTCCCTAATCCTTAGGAGCTTCCCTAATCCTTAGGAGCTCCCCCCTAATCCTTATGAGCTCTCCCTAATCGTTAGGAGCTCCCTCTAATACTTAAGAGCTCCCCCTAATCCTTAGGAGCTCCCCCTAATCCTTAGGAGCTCCCCCCAATCCTTAGGAGCGCCCCACTAATCCTTAAAAGCGCCCCACTAATCCTTAGGAGCTCCCCAAATTCTTAGGAGCGCCCCACTAATCCTTAGGAGCTCCCCCTAATCCTTAGGAGCTCCCTCTAATCCTTAGGAGCTTCCCCCAATCCTTAGGAGCTCCCCCTAGTCCTTAGGAGCTCCCCCTAGTCCTTAGGAGCTCCCCCTAATCCTTAGGAGCTCCCTCTAATCCTTAGGAGCTTCCCCCAATCCTTAAGAGCTCCCCCAAATCCTTAGGAGCACCCCACTAATCTTTATGAGCTCTCCTAATCCTTAGGAGTGCCCCACTAATCCTTACCTCCCCCTAATCCTTAGGAGCACCCCACTAATCCTTTGAAGCTCCCCCTAATCCTTAAGGAGCGCCCCACTAATCCTTAGGAGCTCCCCCTTAATCCTTAGGAGCGCCCCACTAATCCTTAGGAGCGCCCCACTAATCCTTAGGAGCTCCCCCTAATCCTTAGGAGCTCCCCCTAATCCTTAGGAGCTCCCTCTAGTGCTTAGGAGCTTTCCCCAATCCTTAGGAGCTCCCCCTAGTCCTTATGAGCTCCCTCTAATCCTTAGGAGCTTCCCCCAATCCTTAGGAGCTCCCCCTAATCCTTAGGAGCACCACACTAATCTTTAGGTGCTCCCCTAATCCTTAGGAGCCCCCCACTAATCCTTAATAGCTCCCCCTAATCCTTAGGAGATCCCCACTAATCCTTAGGAGCTCCCCCTAATCCTTAGGAGCTCCCTCTAATCCTTAGGAGCTTCCCCTAATCCTTAGGAGCTTCCCCCAATACTTAGGAGCTCCCCCTAATCCTTAGGAGCTCCCCCTAATCCTTAGGAGCTCCCTCTAATCCTTAGGAGCTTCCCCCAATCCTTAGGAGCTCCCCCTAATCTTTAGGAGCTCCCTCTAATCCTTAGGAGCTTCCCCCAATCCTTAGGAGCTCCCCCTAATCCTTAGGAGCTCCCCCTAATCCTTAGGAGCACCCCACTAATCCTTAAGAGCTCCCCACTAATCCTTAAGAGCTCCCCCAAATCCTTAGGAGCACCCCACTAATCCTTAGGAGCTCCCCCAAATCCTTAGGAGCGCCCCACTAATCCTTAGGAGCTCCCCCTAATCCTTAGGAGCGTACCACTAATCCTTAGGATCCCCCCTTAATCCTTAGGAGCACCCCACTAATCCGTAGGAGCTCCCCTAATCCTTAAGAGCGCCCCACTAATCCTTAGGAGCTCCCCTAATCCTTAGGAGCTCCCCTAATCCTTAGGAGCTCCCTCTAATTCTTAGGAGCTTCCCCCAATCCTTAGGAGCTCCCCCCTAATCCTTAGGAGCTCCCTCTAATCCTTAGGAGCTTCCCCCAATCCTTAGGAGTTCCCCCTAATCCTTAGGAGCACCCCACTAATCTTTAGGAGCTCCCCTAATCTTTAGGAGCTCCCCTAATCCTTAGGAGCTCCCCACTAATCCTTAGGAGCTCCCACTAATCCTTAGGAGAGCCCCACTAATCCTTAGGAGCTCCCCCTAATCCTTAGGAGCTCCTCTAATCCTTAGGAGCTCTCCTAATCTTTAGGAGCTCCCTCTAATCCTTAGGAGCTTCCCCCAATCCTTAGGAACTCCTCCTAATCCTCAGGAGCTCCCCCTAATCCTTAGGAGCTCCCCACTAATCCTTAAGAGCTCCCTCTAATCCTTAGGAGCTCCCCCTAATCCTTAGGAGCTCCCCCTAATCCTTAGGAGCTTCCCACTAATCCTTAGGACCTCCCTCTAATCCTTAGGAGCTCCCTCTAATCCTTAGGAGCTCCCCACTAATCCTTATGAGCTCCCCACTAATCCTTATGAGCTCCCCACTAATCCTTATGAGCTCCCTCTAATCCTTAGGAGCTTCCCCCCTAATCCATAGGAGCTCGCCCTGATCCTTAGGAGATCCCCCTAATCCTTAGGAGCTCCCTCCTAATCCTTAGGAGATCCCCCTAATCCTTAGGAGCTCCCCCTAATCCTTAGGAACTCGCGCTGATACTTAGAAGGTCCTCTCTAATCGTAAGAAGCTCCTCCCTAAAACTTAGGAGCTTCCCCCTAATCCTTAGGAGCTCCTCCCTCGAACTGAGGAGCTTCCCCCTAATCCTTAGGAGCTTCCCCCTAATCCTTAGGAGCTCCCCCTAATCCTTAGGAGCTCCCTCTAATCCTTAGGAGCTCCCCCTAATTGTTAGGAGCTCTTCTCAATCTTTCAATTAATCCCTGAAATTTTCTCCAAGAGACACTGAAAATATTTATGAAAAATTGAATGCACAAATTCTAAGGAAAAATAGGATTTATTGACGCTAACAGTTTCAGGTGTAGAATATTACTCAGTATAAGAGAGAAGAGTTCTCTGCAAATGATTGATTAAATGTCGTGTTTTCATTCTAATAATAAAAAAAAAAAACTATCTGCTACTTCCTAAATTTATCAAGCAAATTATAATTTTTGTAATTGAAATACCATTTTAAATTTTCCTTATATATTGCCCAGATCCTCCTCGAGGAACTGCAGCTATCTTATCATATTAAGTAATTAGTTTAAGTAGATTTTGTGGTTAAAATCTTCAATCAATTAACCAACTCATTACCTCTGCCAAGGAAGTTGGGAGGAGGCTGTTTTTTTGCCCGTCTGTTTGTAGTTTGTGAAAAACTTCCTGGCCACAATTTTACTTATAGAGTAGCGAAACTTTCAGGGATTAATTTTTATGTTGAGACGTGAAAGTGATTCAGTTTTGAACGTCTGAGGTCAAAGGTCAAGGTCAAGTAAAACGTTGACCGAATTAACCTTATCTTTAACCCCAAGTTCCCACATGGTTATAAAATAAGCTACCGTGGCGGAGGTCTGCCCTCAGGGTGCTTTTAAAGTCCTACCTAGATTCACCATCTTATTAATATTGCATTGAACTATGGAACAACTTAATCAGACTGATTCATTAACCTACTGTAGTCTCGATTATTATTATTTTTTTACTTTATATACTTCATCCAATGACTAACCTACTCACCACTGTTAAACTGACAAACTCGTCTTATCAGAGTCACGTCTTTAACATGTCAAATCACAGAACAATAATACATGTCTTTAGTCCATAAATAATCAATGTTACCTTACATAAATCAAAATATTATTTCCAACATTATCCATTAACTATATAATCCTGCCTTTATCAACAATTAACTGTTATATCCTGCCTTTGTCCCTTGACCAAGCTATCACACTAACCAAATTACTAACCTTATTCTAAGTCAACAAATGAATTATTGTTCGACTATTATAATGTTTTACATTACCGAATCTTTAGCAGGTGTCTGCATGACTCTCATAATTGTAAGTATTTGGTACTCCTTTGTATGAATATTAGCCTCAGGTTATATATTGTAACAATTTAGAGACAAACAATGTCTTAGGTTAAGATGTGTATCCTACAACCCTGAGAATTAATATCATAGAATTAGGTCTTAGAAGGTACCCACTTATGATCAGCAGGATTGTCCACACGTGGTTTTACTATCACAATCATACACAAAATAACAGTGACCAGGCAAGATAGGGAGACACCAAGCATACGTGTGTCTAACCAGTGGCTGAAGTCAAAGTGGCTTATGTGTATGCTGGCGAGGCGTAGGGTTTTCCCACCACAAACGAGTTACTACTGACACCTTCCTATAAAATTTAACAGGTGAGTTCCAGCCAAGCGGAAACCATACTCTTATCAAAGGACGATGGTTTTTATTTGTGTAAGAACATATGAAATCCACCACTATCCTAATCTATTGACAATATAATCACCCCTAATCTATCAGTAATCCAATAATACTTTAGTCTTCTAACAAGAGCACTTAAAACCCTCGACTACTTTCATTAGGTAAAATCTAGAATAAGTCTAACTAACAAATGTCAATGCAGTAAAGAAAGTCAATCCTAGTGTAAGTAGACTTTGCCTTGAAAACTAAGAATCAAATTATCATTGAAATTAAATGTTACTCAATTCATAAACTTGCCTCTCCTAATGCAAGCCATTGACAATCTTTAATCATGAATCCATAAAAGGGTAAATCCAATTTCAATTTACTCAAAAGTCAAAAAGACATCAATCTGCTAACAAGTCAACATTTTATTCATAATACCATTCAAACTTAACATATAATGCTCTTTGATAACCTTACCTTTAAAACTCCAGTTACTGCAGTAAGCTGGTTATCTTCATAGATTTAATGCTCTCATTGAAGGACAGTAAAATTATAACCCTTCAATCCTCAGTGTTTCATTGCACACTGCTCAAGATGCACCTGAAATAAAATGAAAATATTTTTAAAACACTCGAATTTTGTATAATATCGCAACAGAATATAACAAATTTTATCAATTATCTTAAAGGACCTCTCAAAAAGGAATGTTGCTGAATATTAACGTATCGACTAAGTTTAGTTTTCAAAATGAACAACCTATTGCCAGATAATTTTCCTTTAATGAACAATATCAATAATATACTTCTTATCGTTAGTAACAATCATTGTTGGCTCAAACCATCAATTTTCATATTTCTCAACCTCTTAAGTGCAAAATTTTTATGGATTCCCAGGGGGAAACGATGTTTTACAGGAGGGGATACCAAAAAACAAGTGTATCCCACCATGTACAAATGACAAATAAAACAAATCGCACCAAAACTATTGTCATATGAGATGCCTAGGCTTTTTGTGCAGAGAACCGGGTAAAGACCGCGATATATCACGTCTAAAACATTCCCACCTAACCTACCCTAGGGTGCTAGGTGATCATTTTCATTTGATAAATTCTTCACCCTGTGTAACTAATCCTTTTCTTAATCAGTGATGCTACATTATCACTTAGTAAATCTCATATAGAGCTTCCTATGTACATCACAATTACCTTATTAAATACAATTATAAATAGATTGCATTCCCCGAAAAGCACTTGTGATATGTTGCAGCCGGCGAGTAAATGAAGATGACCTTATAATCAAATATTTTTCACCAAAAGCACCCCATAGGCTTTAAGAAATGACTTGTCTAGAATATTTTGAGACCTGTAGCATAAAAATTTAAAAGTTCAATATACTGTAGCTCAAAAGGTAGGTTAGTGAATATATCAGAAAAAGATTGAAATTTCTTAAACCCATGTGACAATAGCATAGATACAATTACTCACCACTAATTTCTAAAACAACAAAAAGTTGAGCCAACAATTTTTTTTTACTACATCTGTGTTGCTTTATATGCAAGTTATAATCTTCTTGCCCCTCTAAATTTAGAACCAAATATCCCCAAACAGTGAGTAATCAACCACTTTTTTATTTTTTTATTAAGGAAATTCCTGGTAGGTACGTAGGTAAGGGTTTGGCAGTCTAAGGGGAATAGGTAAGGATACATCAGTGTAAGGGTTGGGGAAGATAAGGATACAGTAGTCTAAGGTTGGGGGATTGATAAGGATATGGCACCCTTAAGGGGTATCGCAACGTGGATGTAGCCCCAAGGGTAGTTAAGGATACAGCTTTAAGGTTAGGTTAGGTGGGGAACTTTAGGTTAGGTGGTGTTTGTGTGTTTGTTTCCCTTCTAAATTTGTGATTTTTTAGACATAACACCTGAAATTATGGTCAGCCCTTGATATTTGCAGGGGTCAGGTAACAGAAAAGGTAGGAATAGTGAGAATCCATGAATACTTGGTGCCCTAGGGCGAGTCAACTCATAACCTACTAACTCACTGCCCACTGACTAACATACTAAGTAACCCAATGTACAGTCTAATATTGTATATATTTAGCTTCTATCACAGTATAAGAATTGCATCAGTTTATGAACACATTTCTGTAACTTTAAATGTACACTGTACTTAAGTACGTACAATACATGGTAACACTACAGTATACAACACGAGTCATTGCTACACATATATAAATAATGTAACAAAACACTGTTGTTCCCATCTAATAACACTTGCTGATATTGAAGTGTATATTACTGTAATATATATGCAGCACTATCACTACGGTACGGCTTAATTAGCTACAGTAAGGTAACACTTGTAAGTCATTGCTGTTTTCGGCAGGTCAACTCGCACTGTTCTAACTCACCGTACAGATAGGCTATATCTACATTACTACTGTAAAGTACAGTTTTTCATATATAGTACTCTACAGTAGTTAATATAACAATAATGCTAATAGACACCGAATACATCAATATTAAGAATTAAAAGAATGAGTGTCAGTACAACACTACTAACCATTTACGTACAAAGTTTTATGCAATAAGTCTGAAGGATGATGCTACTCTTGAGCCGTTGATTGTTTGGCAACTGTTCGGTGCATGGGGTAGCATAATGTACGTATCACTTTATACTAAAATCATTATAAACCCACTTGATAGGTACATGTTTTTTACATTACTTTTTTTGCATCACATGATTCTGCACAAAGTATTAAAGCGGGAGATGCACATGTGAGGAGAGACGATGCAAGACCGAGGCCGAGCTAGTGAGAGATGGGGTGTTGAACAACGCGAAGCATGCCGAGTGTAAAAAATTGAGGTAGGTTTGAAACCATCAGGCTGCGGGAGTACTCATCACGAAACAGCGAACACGCGGTTTTCTATGTAATAGGGTATACGGTTCTCTGTATAGTGAGCAACTGAACTTACAAAAGTAAAACACACGAATATCGAGGGCTGACTGTGATACTTTGACAACTTACAGGAACCATATATTTTTCCAACTGGTTTTCTTGTGTTTCTTATGCATTTCTACCATTATCATGGCTGTAAATCAATAATGTTTGACATTTCCCATCCAAGATACCCCAATTTCCTATTTGGTTCTCCATAATTGTTTTAATACAAGAGGTAAAAACTAAAACGTGTGGTTTCCCCAAATAATCATGGTCATAAATGCATAAAACACAGGATAGCGAGTTGGAAAAATACCTTATATGGTTCGTCTATAGGGGTAAAATTAAAATATCAAATATTTACCCAGATTTTTTTTCAAGGATCTAATATATTAAACAGAATATAGGTAGAATAAACAAACCTGGAAAAATCAGACGCACACAATCACCAGTTATTAAATTCTCAGAAAAAAAATTACAGCACAAATATCTGACCACGTAATAACTTAATAGGGTATTGGCAAGAAAAAATCGGTTTACCCATTTCTTTAAAATTTGAGCGTCGTAAAAGAATATTTCAATCAACATTATTCAACAGTAGGTTCATACAGTTTAATCAAGATGATCTATAACCTTAATACACAAAAATACGTACAAATGGCCTGTAGATTTTTCATCAATTAAAGG
>NC_090744.1:4472752-4477752 GCF_036898095.1 Palaemon carinicauda | reverse complement strand
CCAGTATGATTAAGGAATGTTTGAGGACTGCAAAGCAAGTACAAGACTGAACAGCTAGTAAGCTAACCCACTTTTATCTTTTACCCTAAAAGGCATAATTGCCCAAAAGATTAACGTCATATCTCTCCTGTACACTGTTTTGAAGACCAGTATGCTTAAGGAATTTTTGAGGACTGCAAAGCAAGTACAAGACTGAACAGCTAGTAAGCTAACCCACTTTTATCTTTTACCCAAAAGGGTATAATTGCCCAAAAGATTAACGTCATATCTCTCCTGTACACTGTTTTGAAGACCAGTATGATTAAGAAATGTTTGAGTAGTGCAAAGCAAGTGCAAGACTGAACAGCTAGTAAGCTAACCCACTTTTATCTTTTACCCAAAAAGGCATAATTGCCCAAAAGATTAACGTCATATCTCTCCTGTACACTGTTTTGAAGACCAGTATGATTAAGGAATGTTTGAGGACTGCAAAGCAAGTACAAGACTGAACAGCTAGTAAGCTAACCCACTTTTATCTTTTACCTTAAAAGGCATAATTGCCCAAAAGATTAACGTCATATCTCTCCTGTACACTGTTTTGAAGACCAGTATGATTAAGGAGTTTTTGAGGACTGCAAAGCAAGTGCAAGACTGAACAGCTAGTAAGCTAACCCACTTTTATCTTTTACCCAAAAAGGCATAATTGCCCAAAAGATTAACGTCATATATCTCCTGTACACTGTTTTGAAGACCAGTATGATTACGGAATGTTTGAGTAGTGCAAAGCAAGTGCATGACTGAACAGCTAGTAAGCTAACCCACTTTTATCTTTTACCCAAAAAGGCATAATTGCCCAAAAGATTAACGTCATATCTCTCCTGTACACTGTTTTGAAGACCAGTATGATTAAGAAATGTTTGAGTAGTGCAAAGCAAGTGCAAGACTGAACAGCTAGTAAGCTAACCCACTTTTATCTTTTACCCAAAAAGGCATAATTGCCCAAAAGATTAACGTCATATCTCTCCTGTACACTGTTTTGAAGACCAGTATGATTAAGGAATGTTTGAAGACTGCAAAGCAAGTACAAGACTGAACAGCTAGTAAGCTAACCCACTTTTATCTTTTACCCAAAAAGGCATAATTGCCCAAAAGATTAACGTCATATCTCTCCTGTACACTGTTTTGAAGACAAGTATGATTAAGGAATGTTTGAGGACTGCAAAGCAAGTGCAAGACTGAACAGCTAGTAAGCTAACCCACTTTTATATTTTACCCAAAAAAGGCATAATTGCCCAAAAGATTAACGTCATATCTCTCCTGTACACTGTTTTGAAGACCAGTATGATTACGGAATGTTTGAGTAGTGCAAAGCAAGTGCAAGACTGAACAGCTAGTAAGCTAACCCACTTTAATCTTTTACCCAAAAAGGCATAATTGCCCAAAAGATTAACGTAATATCTCTCCTGTACACTGTTTTGAAGACCAGTATGATTAAGAAATGTTTGAGGACTGCAAAGCAAGTACAAGACTGAACACCTAGTAAGCCAACCCACTTCTTCCTATATTCCAAAAATTAATCAGTATCCGAAAGTTTAAACCCATATCTCTCTTATACACTGTTGAAAAAAAATTAATTTTAATTAGAAATTATTCATAAAGATATTCTGTTTATGCCGTGTTTTAGTAAAATATAGGCAACCGTATTTGTTACCATATTTGTTATTATCTTCTACGAGTTGGTGACATTAATATCACTCCTTTACGTCAATATATCCGTTTTTAAAACGGTAAATACCTGGCAACATTATTCCAGGATTTTTACCGTTTTTGACGGCGAATTTTTAACTGTGTATCTGTGTAACTGCATATCACAGATTAATTATCTAAATTGTTACCACAAGTAAAGGTAATGTTGAAAAAGGCCTCTTAAGTCTGAAACATTAAAAAGAAGCAAAATAAACACCCATAAAATTAGTCCTTATCCAGCATCCTTACATTCCTATCTCTCCCAAAGTTTGGTGTGAAATATTTTTCAACCAGAGGGGCACTCGGCAGAGAGCAGACCTCCGCCGCGGCACCTTATTTCTTGACATTTTGCTTGACCATGACCTTGACCTTTGACTGTTACCTTCCAAATTTTGATCAATTCAAGCATTTACATAACAGTTAATCGCTGTAAGTTTCATTAATCTACGATTATAATTGTGGCCAGGAAGCTGTTCACAAACAAACGAACACACACACACTCGGCAGATCGCAGACCTCCACCGCGGCAGCTTATTTCTCGACATTTTGCTTGACCATGACCTTGACCGTTGACCTTCAATTTCCAAAATATAATCAATTCCAGCTTTTTACATGACAGTAAAAACTGTGGCCAGGAAGCTGTTCACAAACAAACACACACACACACGCAAACAGTGGGTAAAACATAACCTCCTTCCAACTTCGTTGGCGGAGGTAATGATAAGGAAAACTATGAACCGTGGAAACCAATCTCACCTACACATCTTCATAACTGAAAAAGATATTTATGAGCTCAGAAAACCTACATTTGTAGAATATTTTCCTTCAGGCAAAGCGGTAAAAGCTGATTGACTATAGGTTTCCAATGTTTGGTATTGTCGTCTTTCAAAATGAACACTACTGTAAAAATATGCTATGACACGTCAATATTTCTGCTATCGTTGTTACATTTATTATCATATCTTCATTATTCACTGTTTTTAGTAGTTTTTTTTTTATTATTATCAATCAAATAATTAATATTGTGAAGGTACACTTAAAAATTTGCTGCAAAAAAACCCGTAAAATTATTGGAATAAATACTGTCAGGCATTTACCGTTTTAAAAACAAATATTGACATTAAGGAGTGATATTACTGTCATGAACCAATAAAAGATAATAACAAATTAGGGTGAAGATTACGGTAGTAGATTTGGTATTATTATCAATCAAATAAGTAATATTGTTAAGGTACACTGTTAAAAATTGCCAAAAGAAACCATAAAAATCTATGATTAAATGTTGCCAGGCATTTACAGTTTTAAGGATAGAAATATTGACGTAAAGGAGTGATATTATTATTATTATTATTATTATTATTATTATTATTATTACTATCCAAGCTACAACCCTAGTTGGAAAAGCAAGATGCTATAAGCCCAGGGGCTCCAACAGGGAAAAATAGCCCAGTGAGGAAAGGAAATAAGGAAATAAATAAATGAAGAGAACAAATTAACAATAAATCATTCTAAAAACAGTAACAACGTCAAAACAGACATGTCATATATAAACTATTAACAGCATCAAAAACAAATATGTCATGAATAAACTATAAAAAGACTCATGTCCGCCTGGTCAACAAAAAAGCATTTGCTCCAACTTTGAACTTTTGAAGTTCTACTGATTCAACCACCCGATTAGGAAGATCATTCCACAACTTGGTAACAGCTGGAATAAAACTTCTAGAGTACTGCGTAGTATTGAGTCTCGTGATGGAGAAGGCCTGGCTATTAGAATTAACTGCCTGCCTAGTATTACGAACAGGATAGAATTGTCCAGGGAGATCTGAATGTAAAGGATGGTCAGAGTTATGAAAAATCTTATGCAACATGCATAATGAACTAATTGAACGACGGTGCCAGAGATTAATATCTAGATCAGGAATAAGAAATTTAATAGACCGTAAGTTTCTGTCCAACAAATTAAGATGAGAATCAGCAGCTGAAGACCAAACAGGAGAACAATACTCAAAACAAGGTAGAATGAAAGAATTAAAACACTTCTTCAGAATAGATTGATCACCGAAAATCTTGAAAGACTTTCTCAATAAGCCTATTTTGTGCAATTGAAGAAGACAGAGACCTTATATGTTTCTCAAAAGTAAATTTACTGTCGAGAATCACACCTAAAATTTTGAAAGAGTCATACATATTTAAAGAAACATTATCAATACTGAGATCCGGATGTTGAGGAGCCACCGTCCTTGACCTACTTACAATCATACTTTGAGTTTTGTTAGGATTCAACTTCATACCCCATAATTTGCACCATGCACTAATTCTAGCTAAATCTCTATTAAGGGATTCACCAACCCTAGATCTACATTCAGGGGATGGAATTGATGCAAAGAGAGTAGCATCATCTGCATATGCAACAAGCTTGTTTTCTAGGCCAAACCACATGTCATGTGTATATAGTATGAAAAGTAATGGGCCAAGAACACTACCCTGTGGAACACCGGATATCACATTCCTATAATCACTATGGTGCCCATCAACAACAACTCTTTGAGATCTATTACTTAAAAAATCAATAATAATGCTAAGAAACGACCCACCCACTCCCAACTGTTTCAGTTTGAAAACAAGGGCCTCATGATTAACACGGTCAAAGGCAGCACTAAAATCAAGGCCAATCATACGAACTTCCCGACCACAATCAAGGGATTTCTGTACAGCATTGGAGATTGTAAGAAGGGCATCACATGCTCCAAGGCCTTTACGAAAACCAAATTGCAAACTAGGGAGTAGATGATTACCTTCAGCAAACCTATTAAGACGTTTTGCCAGAAGACGTTCAAAAACTTTAGATAATATGGGAGTTATGGAAATTGGGCGGTAATCAGTGGGACTTGAGCTACCACAAACACATTTACATAGAGGAGTAACATTACCAATTCTCCAACTAGTGCTAAAAGCTCCTCTTCTTGCTAACTTGCGCAAAATAACAGATAACTTTGGAGCTAAGAAATCTGCTGTCTTTATAAAAAACAAAGGAAAAATACCATTTGGGTCTACACCTCCATAAGCATCAAGGTCCATCAACAGAGCTTTAATCTCACGAGATCGAAAAGCTAAACTAGTTAGTTTAGCCTCAGGAAAACAGGAATGAGGAAGTTCAAGTTTTTCATTACTCTGTTTACTGTCAAAAACATCAGCCAAAAGGGTTGCCTTTTCCTTTGGACAGTGAGTGACTGAGCCATCTGGTTTAAGTAAAGGAGGAACTGTTGCATCTA
>NC_090744.1:4460252-4462752 GCF_036898095.1 Palaemon carinicauda | reverse complement strand
TCCACCATGATAGCTGAATCGTGAGTTTGCAACACGTGGTTATTTTAATGAACATATATCACAAGCACACGTGATTTTAATTAATGTAAATATCACCCACGAAATGCATTTAATACCGAATTCTATCTTGGGAAATACATATCCACTTGGAATTCATTTTATGGTAACAGCTTCTGGCCGGGTGGTGATTCGAACCACCACCTGTACGGCTAGAAACTATGCTTGGCAGGGACCCTATCGACTCAGCTATCAAGAGAGACTAAAAGTTTATGACAAGTCCACCTACATATTCCTGTCGAATTCAGGATTCTGTTCATAGACTTGAAATAGACCCATCTCCACCATGATAGCTGAATCGTGAGTTTGCAACACGTGGTTATTTTAATGAACATATATCACAAGCACACGTGATTTTAATTAATGTAAATATCACCCACGAAATGCATTTAATACCGAATTCTATCTTGGGAAATACATATCCACTTGGAATTCATTTTATGGTAACAGCTTCTGGCCGGGTGGTGATTCGAACCACCACCTGTACGGCTAGAAACTATGCTTGGCAGGGACCCTATCGACTCAGCTATCAAGAGAGACTAAAAGTTTATGACAAGTCCACCTACATATTCCTGTCGAATTCAGGATTCTGTTCATAGACTTGAAATAGACCCATCTCCACCATGATAGCTGAATCGTGAGTTTGCAACACGTGGTTATTTTAATGAACATATATCACAAGCACACGTGATTTTAATTAATGTAAATATCACCCACGAAATGCATTTAATACCGAATTCTATCTTGGGAAATACATATCCACTTGGAATTCATTTTATGGTAACAGCTTCTGGCCGGGTGGTGATTCGAACCACCACCTGTACGGCTAGAAACTATGCTTGGCAGGGACCCTATCGACTCAGCTATCAAGAGAGACTAAAAGTTTATGACAAGTCCACCTACATATTCCTGTCGAATTCAGGATTCTGTTCATAGACTTGAAATAGACCCATCTCCACCATGATAGCTGAATCGTGAGTTTGCAACACGTGGTTATTTTAATGAACATATATCACAAGCACACGTGATTTTAATTAATGTAAATATCACCCACGAAATGCATTTAATACCGAATTCTATCTTGGGAAATACATATCCACTTGGAATTCATTTTATGGTAACAGCTTCTGGCCGGGTGGTGATTCGAACCACCACCTGTACGGCTAGAAACTATGCTTGGCAGGGACCCTATCGACTCAGCTATCAAGAGAGACTAAAAGTTTATGACAAGTCCACCTACATATTCCTGTCGAATTCAGGATTCTGTTCATAGACTTGAAATAGACCCATCTCCACCATGATAGCTGAATCGTGAGTTTGCAACACGTGGTTATTTTAATGAACATATATCACAAGCACACGTGATTTTAATTAATGTAAATATCACCCACGAAATGCATTTAATACCGAATTCTATCTTGGGAAATACATATCCACTTGGAATTCATTTTATGGTAACAGCTTCTGGCCGGGTGGTGATTCGAACCACCACCTGTACGGCTAGAAACTATGCTTGGCAGGGACCCTATCGACGTGTGCTTGTGATATATGTTCATTAAAATAACCACGTGTTGCAAACTCACGATTCAGCTATCATGGTGGAGATGG
Source organism: Palaemon carinicauda (assembly GCF_036898095.1). Lineage (NCBI taxonomy): Eukaryota > Metazoa > Arthropoda > Malacostraca > Decapoda > Palaemonidae > Palaemon > Palaemon carinicauda. The sequence continues at coordinate 4,461,087 of NC_090744.1, read as the reverse complement.
GTCTATTTCAAGTCTATGAACAGAATCCTGAATTCGACAGGAATATGTAGGTGGACTTGTCATAAACTTTTAGTCTCTCTTGATAGCTGAGTCGATAGGGTCCCTGCCAAGCATAGTTTCTAGCCGTACTGGTGGTGGTTTGAATCACCACCCGGCCAGAAGCTGTTACCATAAAATGAATTCCAAGTGGATATGTATTTCCCAAGATAGAATTCGGTATTAAATGCATTTCGTGGGTGATATTTACATTAATTAAAATCACGTGTGCTTGTGATATATGTTCATTAAAATAACCACGTGTTGCAAACTCACGATTCAGCTATCATGGTGGAGATGGGTCTATTTCAAGTCTATGAACAGAATCCTGAATTCGACAGGAATATGTAGGTGGACTTGTCATAAACTTTTAGTCTCTCTTGATAGCTGAGTCGATAGGGTCCCTGCCAAGCATAGTTTCTAGCCGTACAGGTGGTGGTTCGAATCACCACCCGGCCAGAAGCTGTTACCATAAAATGAATTCCAAGTGGATATGTATTTCCCAAGATAGAATTCGGTATTAAATGCATTTCGTGGGTGATATTTACATTAATTAAAATCACGTGTGCTTGTGATATATGTTCATTAAAATAACCACGTGTTGCAAACTCACGATTCAGCTATCATGGTGGAGATGGGTCTATTTCAAGTCTATGAACAGAATCCTGAATTCGACAGGAATATGTAGGTGGACTTGTCATAAACTTTTAGTCTCTCTTGATAGCTGAGTCGATAGGGTCCCTGCCAAGCATAGTTTCTAGCCGTACAGGTGGTGGTTCGAATCACCACCCGGCCAGAA
>NC_090744.1:4437752-4457752 GCF_036898095.1 Palaemon carinicauda | reverse complement strand
CCTTTCCTCCTTCAGAGGTTGAATGTGTTGACTGATAATTTGGGTACAGTATATGTTTTGTAAGTGGTATTTTTGATTTAATGTTAATGATGAGGCCTAGTTATTACTTTCTATATTTTTTTGAATTGTAATATATATTGGTTTTTATTTCATTGTTTTGTTATCCCCCTTGAGTTATTCTTGTGCTGCATTTACCTGGGCTTGCCTCCACCTTTGTGGATTGCTGCCTTTTGAACACCTAAGTATTGATTATTTATGGTCCTGTAGACCTAGTGTGTGTTGTGGTCCAACGAGGCCATTACAATTGGCGACCTGGCCAGGATTGATCGTATCCTGTGGTGTTCTTGTTGCAGTGCAAGCGTAATTCTTGGGGTGTTGTTAGTGTTAGGTGGCATGGTTACACCTCCTCAGTGTTTGGTTGGTTGGCGCTATTGCAAGTGAAATAATTTGGTTATATGTAAAGTGTTGTAGTTACATGCAATCAAAATGGATGACATGAATATCGTAGAGTTGCTTGAAGGAGAGGGATGGTAGGATAGGTTAGCTGAATTAAACAAAGAGGAGTTAGAAAGTGTGGCAGATTTTTTTGAAGTGGAAAGAACGGTAACAATGAAGAAGGGTATACTATTGCTAAAGGTTTATGAGTGCGTTAAGGAGAGTAAGACAGGAGCCAAACCCAAGGTTAGGAAAGAAGAGGGATTGTCAGTAGAAATTTTGGATAGACAGATTAGTCTAAAACAAATGGAGATACACCAGCAAAAAATGGTGTTTGAAGAGAGAGAGAGGGAAAGGAAGCATGAGTTAGCTAAGTTGGCTTTGCAAACGCCAGGGTCAACAGGGTCTCCTTCTCGTGTTGAGGCTTCCTCCTCCTTCTCAAATTTAGCTCAGGCTTTGAAGTTTGTCCCGAACTTCCAGGAAGATAATGTTGCAGAGTTCTTTATGTCATTCAAAAGAATTGCTAACAGGTTAGAATGGCCTATTGGATTATGGACTACCCTTATCCAGAGTAAATTGATTGGGAAAGCCCAAAAGGTATATGTAGCTTTGGAAGAAGATCTCTCCTCGGATTATGAGAGTGTAAAGGCGATAGTGTTGAAGGCATATGAGCTCGTGCCGGAGGCCTATCGGCAAAGGTTCCGTAATTTGAGCAAAACTGAAAATCAGACTTTCGTAGAATTTGCAAGGAGTAAAGAGCAATATGCTACTGATTGGCTGAAATCTAAAGAGGTGGACAATTTTGATAAGCTAAAGCAGTTGCTGTTGGTTGAAGAGTTTAAAAGGTGTACTCCTGACCGTTTGAAGGTTCATTTGGAGGAGTTGAAATTAGATTCCCTTCAGGAGGTTGCTGTGGCATCAGATGAGTATTTTTCATCTCATAAAGATACTATGAAAGAGACTGTATTTAAGGAAAACCACGTTGGGGTTGTTCTGGGAGTTCTGGTAATTTTAATAACCAAAAGAATGTTTCTCAGAATGTTCAGTTAAATAAGGTTTCTACGAATCGCCAATCAAAGGTGTGTTACTCGCAAAATAACAGACTTAGTGAGTCGGGTGTTTATGATCCACAAAAGCTGAGGCATTTGACGTGTTTTTTTTTGTAACAAGAGGGGTCATACCAAAAGAATGTGTTATGCTTGGAAAAAGGTATGTAACAGTAAAGGTAATCCGGTGATGGCAGTTGAGAAAAGTGCTAGTCAGGGTGGAGCTCTGCCCTCTCCGACTCAATGACCAAGAAAGTCAGAGACTGTTAGTTCCTTCGGTGATTTTCTGGCCGTGGGTGAAGTCTCGCTGGATGGTGAAGGCCAAGGGAGAAAAGTGCATATTTTACGTGATACCGGAGCCGCGCAATCATTAATTCTTAGAGATTCGGTCCCGAATGATTTTGTGTATGAGAATCGGGAGTTTGTTATTTTGAGTGGTTTTCCGGACACGGTAAAATCTTATCCAATTGGTCTATTTCATCTTAGTTGTCCTTATTTTTCGGGGAGTATCCGTTTGGCTACTGTTGATAAATTTCCGATTAAAAAGGTGGATGTGGTTCTCGGAAATGAGATTGTGTATGAAAATAAATATGTGCCAATTGTGATTAATCCGGATGTGGAAGTAGGGGTAGTCACTCGTGCTAAGGCAAAGGCTGTTGACGCTGCAGAGTCAACAGTCTACGTTGATTTGAGTAGCTTAGGATGTAGTGATGTATCTGTAGACAGTAGTAGTAGTGTTAGATTAAAACCCAATTGGACTGTTAAAGAACTTGTTTCGGCTCAGAAAAAGGAGTTTGGTAGTCTCCCTATTGAGTCTGGTGAGATAACGAACGTGACAGTTCCTATTTTTAAGGTAATCAATAGCATATATAGAATAAGTAGACCAATGCATGCCTAGGGGGAGGATTACGAAATTATACGACAGATTGTGGTTCCTGAATGTTACCGTCATGAGTTGATGTCATTAGCTCACGAGAATGTGATGGCGGGACATTTTGGTATTCACAAAACAGTCGGTAGGTTATCAAATAATTTCTTTTGGCCCAAGCTGAAAGGTGATGTTAAAAAATTTGTTAATAGTTTTTAGGTTTGTCAGTCGGCAAACCTAACCTACCTATTCCAAAGGCTCCATTAATACCTATCCCAGTTGTGTCTGAACCTTTTCGTGAAGTGTTAATTGATGTTGTTGGTCCTCTCCCAAAGTCAAAGAGTGGAAATGAGTATATTTTCACTATTATGGATCGTATGTCTCGGTACCCCGAGGCAATCCCCTTGCAGTCCATAGGGAATGAAAAGATTGTAGAGGCATTAATAGGTTTCTTTTCAAAATTTGGTCTCCCGAAGGTAATTCAGTCCGACTGCGGTACTGACTTCACGAGTCCTTATTTTAAGCAGAAAATGACTGAATTAGGCATTAACCATGTGACTTCCTCGCCTTATCATCCAGAGTCACAGGGTGCTTTGGAACGTTTTCACCAAACTATGAAGAGCATGTTAAAGAAATATTGTATTGGGAATGGGGCTGAATGGGATAAAAACCTTCCATTCCTCTTCTTCGCTTCCCGCTCTATTCCTGGTCAATCTCTCGGTCTCTCTCCTTTTAATTTGATTTTTGGACATTCTGTAAGGGGTCCGCTGGATATGGTGAGAGAGGCTTGGGAGGGAGATGCCCCTGATTTGAATTTGATTGATTACCTTAATAATTTGAATGCTAAATTAACCAGGGCTTGGTGTTTTGCAGGTGAGAATTTGTTGAAAAGTCTGAAGAAAATGAAATTTTATTTTGACAGAAAGACTGTGACCCGGGACTTCGACGTAGGACAGAAGGTACTGGTTCTGTTACCTATCCCAAGTAATTCTCTCAAAGCTACTTTCCAGGGACCATGGAAGGTATTGAAGAAGGTAAATAACGTTAACTTCTTGGTGTAAACCCACGGTAGGAGAAGGCCTCATCAATTGGTACATATAAATATGATGAAAGCTTTCCATGAAAGAGAGAAGGTTAGGCCAATTGCGACTCTTTGTGACGGTAGAAATGACTTTGTCGGTTATAATGCTTCTTTTTCAGATGAGCATAATAATGATTCCTTTTCAGAGGACAGGGACTTGAAAGATAGTGAATGGCTGGCAGGTAATGCCGAGGCTTTAGAAAATTTACCTCAGATGTTGGGTCACTTGGGTAAAGATGAGCAACAATCCTTGAGAAATTTGGTTTTAAAATATAAGGACTTGTTTTCTAATGTGCTCGGCAAGACCAAAATCTTGCAGCATGACGTGGACGTAGGGGACGCCACGCCCGTGAAGCAGGCTCCTTATAGGTTGAACCCAAAAAAGAATGAAATTGTTGCAAGAGAGGTTGAGTATATGCTCATGCATAATCTAATCGAGCCGAGTTGTAGTCCTTGGTCATCTCCGGTTGTGTTGGTGAAGAAATCGGACGGAGACTATCGTCTTTGTTTTGATTATAAGAAGCTTAATGAAGTGACCAAGGCTGATAGTTTTCCATTGCCTCGCGCGGAAGATTGTATTGATCGCATGGGTCGGGCTAAATACACTACAAAATTTGATTTATTAAAGGGATATTGGCAGGTGCCTTTGTCGGAAAGGGCTAGAAGTGTTTCGGCTTTTGTACCCCAACAGGGGTTATTTCAGTGTAAAGTAATGCCCTTTGGGATGAAAAATGCTGCTGCCACCTTTCAGAGACTTATGAATTCGTTGGTTAGTGGTCTAGAGGGGTGTGTGGTGTATATCGATGACTTTGTTATTTTTAGCGACGACTGGCAGTCGCACCTGAAGAGAATTGAGGCCTTATTCAAAGTTCTTAGGAAAGCAGGCCTGGTTATTAATTTAAGAAAGTCGGATTTTGCAAAAGCAACGGTGGTATATCTTGGACATGAGATAGGAGCAGGTATGGTGGCTCCCAAGGAGGCTAACATTGAGGACATTCATAAATTAGAGGTTCCTAAATGTAGGAAAGATTTGCGAATGGTATTAGGGATGGCAAGCTATTATCGCAGATTCATTCGCAATTTTTCAGACATTGCGGAACCTCTTACTGCTTTGTTGAAGAAAAATGTTAAATTCGTTTGGAGTAAGGAGGCTCAGGAAGCATTAGAGAGGATAAAACTGGTCCTCATTAGTCGGCCTTTGTTAACAGCTCCCAATTTTGACGCTCCATTTCAGCTTACCACTGATGCGAGTGATGTGGGGGTTGGTGCTGTATTGAGTCAAGCTGACGAAAATGGTATCGTCCACCCGGTGGCGTATTTTTCTAAAAAGCTCACTTTGCCTCAAAGAAAATATTCCCCAATCGAGAAGGAGACGTTGGCCTTGATCTTAGCATTAACTCATTTTAATGTCTATCTCTCCTTCTCAGGTGGGCCCATTAAAGTTTGTACGGACCATAATCCATTAACGTTCTTGAATCGGTATAAGAATAAGAATCAGAGATTGATGCGCTGGAGTATTTTGGTCCAAGAATTCGATCTAGAGTTTAAGCATATCCCAGGTAAAGAGAATATGGTGGCCGATGCATTGTCCCGGCGGGCAGAGTAAGTGCGAGCGAGATAATTATAAGGGTTTTTCTTCACCTGTTGGTAAGTTCTGTCACTCGTGGTAACTGTTTGAGTATTAATAATTATTTATATATGGTTTCTTTTATTTGGTTGAACAGATTATGTAATATAACACTCCAATGTTGGATGTAGTATTGACGGCTGATTATGATTTGATATGATAGATGGATGTTGACCAAATGTAAGATTATTGTTCGCTGATGCATGCAACTGTTATTTTTTTAGGTTAATTATATCTTTACGCCTTTAACTGCTTGTGGAGGTGGAGAAGTTTATAATGAACTGTTTTTTTTTTTTTGGGTTGAATTATGCTTAAAACTGAGGTTTTATCAAAATTATTTGGTTATGTGTGGTGGTTTAGGTATTTATGAATGATCCTATATTGGACTCCTTATGTTTCAGGTGATGGTATTTATTACGTTAGTTGGGTATGTAAATTAGGTTAAGATTTTTGTGACAAACTGATTTGTTTATACACCCCTTTGTCAGGAGAGTGTGGACTCCAAAGTATTGTTAATAGTGCGTAAAAGAAAAGTGCTGTGTTAGTGCTGTAACATTTTATGTGTTCAAGACACTTGGGTGAAAGGTTAATGTACTGGTGCTATGAGGGTTGTGCTGTGGAAAAGTACAGCTAAGGTGTATGATATTTTCGGGACATTAAATCATAATACCTTCGCTCGCGGCTTTGAACAATTCACAAGGGAAGGACCTCCTTTCCCTTCACATACCTTGCCAGTCTGGTGTGAACAACAAAATGGTGTACTATTTATATTTGACGAAGGATGTTATGTATATTTAAGGTAGCCTCTGAGGCATTAAGGATGTCACCTGTTAGTATAAGTATTGGAAAGTTACCCAGGTAATGAATCCTTTATTTGGACACTATATTTTGTTGGTGATTGGTGTATGACAATTTGGTTTTGTAGTATGTTTTTTTTTCGTTGCCACTCCCTCTCCTGTTGCAACCTAGGTGATCCTATATGGTGATAATCAATTATTGATACAGGTTGGTCTTATGATTTTAGTCCTAGATGAGGACTTGGTGCAATTATTTGGTGTATGGTGATAGTGATACTTTACATTTGTTAACATTTTTAATCCATTTGTTTGTTGTTTATATTATATTTCGAAGTGTGTATATTGTATACTTGATTCCCTAAACTTCTAACGTAAAATTTTGCATTTTTTTCTTGAAAAAAAAAAGTTTTTTTTTCTCTGGGTGAGGAGGTGTAAGTAAGCCTTAGGTCTTTTATAATGTATTAGCTTACTTAGGTTAGTTTTCAAGTTCCTCTTTCATTTTTTGAAGGCTGTAAAGTTTATGGTTAGTTCGCCTTCTTGTTAGTAGGGGTCTCCTCACTCCAGTGGTATTTTTGTAAAGTCTTGTTGACTAATCCTCCCTGTTCCTCCCCTCCACATTTTGGTTCTGCTGAGTTGACTTGAGACCGGGTTTCTAAGCTGCAGGCAGTTGGTATCTGCACCCTGAATTGTGAGCCTATTATCTCTTGGATGTACAGCAAGTCTCTGAACAAATATATATCTTCACATCAGCTGGCCGTTACTTCACGTCTCTGCCATTTTATTATTGCCTCTGGTGCAGTACTTGCCAGAGGGGCCTCGCTTGGCGACGGTAAGGCGTGTCATTCATTTCTTGTAAAGTATTGACCAAGATTACTGGGATCCGGCGTCCATGATTATGAATGAGTATGATTACGGCTGTGCTGCAGTGTCAGATTTCTGTTGGAGCTCGATAGTGGTATTGAGAGTTGCCGTCCGCTGCCCTTATTGAAGTACTTATGGGAGGAGACCTTCATCATCTCATCATCCTTTAGCATGTAAAATTTAGGTTATTCATTTCTTTTCGTTATTTTCCATTCCTCTCTGGGCCCCCTTTCCTCCTTCAGAGGTTGAATGTGTTGACTGATAATTTGGGTATATGTTTTGTAAGTGGTATTTTTGATTTAATGTTAATGATGAGGCCTAGTTATTACTTTCTGTATTTTATTGAATCGTAATATATATTGGTTTTTATTTCATTGTTATGTTATCCCCCTTGAGTTATTCTTGTGCTGCATTTACCTGGGCTTGCCTCCACCTTTGTGGATTGCTGCCTTTTGAACACCTAAGTATTGATTATTTATGGTCCTGTAGACCTAGTGTGTGTTGTGGTCCAACGAGGCCATTACAATAGATAGATAGATAGATAGATAGATAGATAGATAGATAGATATAGATATATATATATATATATATATATATATATATATATATATATATATATATATATATATATATATATATATATATATATATGTAAATACACACACACACACACACACACACACACACATATATATATATATATATATATATATATATATATATATATATATATATATATATATATATATATATATATATGCATATATTTGTATGTATATATGTATATACATATATATGTGTGTTTGTGTGTAATAATGTCCACATAACATATACCATCAGCATTTCTGTTTATCCGTTATTTTGCTAAGGTGTTAGCAATTTCCCAGGTTGAAATTACAACGTAGAATTTATAGATATGGTATAATGTTACCATATTCTCAGCAAAAGATTTTGAGACTTTAAAAATATCAAAAACATTCTCACCTTGAATAAGAATAGAAAACAAAGAATCAGATTTCTGTCGTTCTCTACGAGATAAAACAGACGTGCTGTGTACTTCGACTGGGAGCTGTTCGGAATATAAGATGAGAGTTTGCCGTAGGAAAATTATAGTTTTATTTCTATTTTGCATTTTTCAGTGAGTCTGGAAAACGTGCTGCATAACGCGAGGATATTTTGTAACCTTTGTAAAGGGGCTTGAAAATACGCTACATTTCTCAAGGATATTTTTTGACCTTCAAAAATAGAATATTATGGAAAAATATATACATAACTGATATATAAATTGTTTAAAATTATAAATTCTGATATGAGAAAATATTGTAGCAATACCAATACGTACAAAATAGACAAAGAGAAAACGTCTTTGTCAGATACCGAAATACATCAGCAAGCAAAGAGAATATGAATGAATACACACGCACACGTACAGTATATAAGCAAGCTCCAATATACCTCCTCGTACCTGAAGTAAACAATTCCCAGATTGATAATAACATCAATCTTTGGTGGCCCATTGAACATCAAGTCTAATGGATATAAATACATTCATTTTCCTTCTTACCTCTCTTCTTCATTCCTTTGTTCACTCTACTTCTTATTTTGTTCTTTGGAAATAAACATCAAATATTAGAACAGCGCTGTTTGTTCTTTCTTTGCATCCACATTATTATCATTATCCTTATTACTAGCTAAGCTACAACCCTAGCTGAAAAAGCAGGATGCTGTAAGCCCAGGGGCTCCAACAGGGAAAATAGCCCAGTGAGGGAAGGAAAAAAGGAAAATAGATTATTTTAAGAAGAGTAACAACATTAAAATAAATATGTCCTTTATGAAGTATAAAAAACCTTAACAAAATGATAGGAAGAGAAATAAGTTAGAATAGTGTGCCTGAGTGTACCCTCAAGCAAGAGAATTCTAACCCAAGATAGTGGAAGACCATGGTACGTAGGCTATGGTACTACCCAAGACTAGAGAGCAATGGTTTGATTCTGGAGTATAGAAAGGAACTCAATAGATTGTGTTTAAAAGGAAATAACATTTCTTAATTCAAACATGGAAAGATTGTGTTTGAAAAGAAATAAATTGAGGCAATGGCATGGCCCAAAACTAGAGAAAAAAAAAAGGTATTTTCCACTGTTATTATTATTATTATTATTATTATTATTAATATTATTATTATTATTATTATTATTATTATTACTAGCCAAGCTACAACCCTAGTTTGAAAAGCAAGATGCCATAAGTACAAGAGCTCCAATAGGGAAAAATAGCCCAGTGAGGAAGGGAAATAAGGAAATAAATAAATGGTAAGAACGAATTAACACTAAATCATTCTAAAACCAGTAACAACGGCAAAGCAGATATGTCATATATAAACTATAAAAAGACTTATGTCAGCCTGTTCAACATAAAAACATTATAAAACTGTCGATAGCCAGCAGTGTTTTTTAAACGTTTGGAGGGAATATTTCTTTTCTAATCTGTAAAGAGAAGTTGGATATCATTATTTTAATCCTATAGTTGAAACACAACAGCCACCCATTGAGATACTACCACCAGAGAGTTATGGGGTTTTTTGACTGGTCAGACAGTTCTTCATTTGATCCTTCTCTCTGGTTACGGTTCACTTTCCCTTTGCCTACACATACACCGAATAGTCTGGCCTATTCTTTACAGATTCTCCTCGGTCCTCATACACCTGACAACACTGAGATTACCAAACAATTCTTCTTCACCTAGGGTGTTAACTACTGCATTGTAATTGTTCAGTGGCTACTTTCCTCACTGGGCTATTTTCCCTGTTGGAGCCCTTCGACTTATAGCACATCCTGCTTTTTCAAGTAGGGTTGTGGCTGAGCAGGTAATAATAATAATAATAATTATAATAATAATAATAATATTGAACTGTAGGACTAACCGAATTTATTTCATAAGGATTTTAATTCTATATTCTTAGATTTTTTCTTATTTTCTGTATTGTATTTTCTGTCAAGGTAATTTTTCTTTTGTAATTCTAATATTCTTCACTGAAACTATAATATTGGAAAACATAATATTCGTTAACCAACAATAAATCACTCCAATATTAGCATCAGGTACCATTTCTAAAGCGGGGTTTATATATCGAACGGTTCGTCGAACCCGGTTGTCGAACCTGCTTGTCAAATGGTTTGAAGAGATGGAGTCACAAGTGCATAAGGTTTGTGGACAAGACGCCCCTCCCACACAAAAGTCAGGCTAGAACAGACTTTCATACCCCACCCACAAAATTCAGACTAGAACAGATTTCCATCGAACCGTTCGATGAACGTGTTGGACAACCAAATACCCCGTTTACACGTTCGAACATCAATTCAGACACTTGTCTGTCGACCGGTTTTCGACGAACCGTTCGACCGTGTAAACTGGCCTTAATGCTTGACCCACTGGAAATGGAGCGAGAAACAGATTTCATGCGAAGCGTTCAGAACCGAAGCCGTTTCTGGATTCCTTCGAAGGGTGAAGTATTGGAAGGCAATTATGATACACAGCCAGTGTTGAAATTGATTGAGCCCTTCCGAGGGGATCTGGCTGTTCGGTTCCCTTGAATTCCTCTGGAGTTAATATTGAGTTTAGGAGAAATAGGACTTTAGTCTCATTGCTTATTTCGCTTAACGATATTTTTCTTCGTGTGATGATGTAAACTTGTAAAGGACTTAAAAATTATCGTTCCCAACCCACCTTCATTGTACGAATACTGTATATAATAATCTTCTAGAATAATCAAATAATGAGAAGTCATTAGTTATGGAAAAGGAGGAATTAATTAAACATTTATTGTAAATAAACAATTAATACTTCCATTCAATTATACTTTAATTCAGATTAAATTAGGACACATACCAATACACTGCAAGTTTTGGAAAATATATATTGCCAATTCTAATTGGACCATACTTATAGATTTCTGGAAATTTATCATTGAAAATTATCTACACCTCTTAAAGTTTGCAAGGAAATCCACAGAGAGAGAGAGAGAGAGAGAGAGAGAGAGAGAGAGAGAGAGAGAGAGAGAGAGAGAGAGAGAGAGAGAGAGAGAGAGAGAGAGAGAGAGAGAGGGTTAGCTTTATATCCACCAGAATTAAAGTCTAAAATTGCTTTGAGAGAATGTATAACTTGAAGATTACCGACAGTTTTTCCTAGGTTTACAAGGACCTCAGCAGTGAGAGAGAGAGAGAGAGAGAGAGAGAGAGAGAGAGAGAGAGAGGAGAGAGAGAGAGAGAGAGAGAGAGAGAGAGAGAGATAGCTTTTTATCCACCAGAGTTAAACTCTGAAACTGCTTTCAAAGATGAGAGGACGTCTCACTGCGAGTTCTTGAAATGAGATGTTCCAATTCGAATTTAGAAAGTTTTTTCCTCATTCCAAAGGGATACAAAAGTTTGGGTAACAAGGCAATATCTCAATCGGTACATCTGTTGAAATATTGGGCTGAGATTTCAGGATTACAGTTAGTTTTATTTCTAACTCGCTATAGCATATTTACCTCCGCCAACGAAGTTTTAAGGAGGTTATGTGTTAGCCCTGTTTGTGTGTGATTTTGTTTGTGAACAGCTTCCTGGACACAATTTTAATCGCAGTGTAATGAAGCTTGCAGGGATTAACTGTTATGTAAAAAGCTGAAAATTATCAATTTTTTTCAGGTCAAGGTGCAAGGTCAAGGTTAGGGTCAAGCAAAATGTTCAATTCACATAATCAGGCACAGTTTTGTACATCGTTGTGATAGACTTCAAATTTGGTTCATATTAAGTATGAAAATCCACGCCAATTATCACATGTTAAGGTCAAAGGTCAAGGTCGAGCAAGATGTCGAAAAATAAGCCGCTGCGGCGGAGGTCAGCGCTCTACTGAGTGCCCCTCTAGTTTCTTGTGATGATCAAGATTCTTTATATCTCTCCCATTCTTCTCAAATCTTTATTCCCCGAGACGATTCAGCCACCGCTGTGCTCACTAATTAAGCTTTGCAGATATTATTATTTTTTCATAACAACAACAGCCGTAAAATTGAAAGTGATTTGTAACTCAATGACTTTGATTAGTCTGTTGTTGCTTTTTTAACTAATAGCTTTCATCCAATTGTGAATTATTTATTACCATTGTTATAATACTGTTTTTTTTTAACATAAATTTCATGTGATTATTTTATCAAGTATAATAAATTTTTAATAAGACATTGTTAAAAACTTATGGAAAAGCTTATTTTTATTTACTTAGCCGTTGATACGCATATTGAATATATATATATATATATATATATATATATATATATATATATATATATATATATATATATATATATATATATATATATATATATATATATGTATATATATACATATATATATATATATATATATATATATATATATATATATATATATATATGTATGCATATATATATATATATATATATATATATATATATATATATATATATATATATATATATATATATATATATATAATATATATATATATATATATATATATATATATATATATATATATATATTTATATATAATATATATATATATATATATATATATATATATATATATATATATATATATATGTATATATATGATATATATATATATATATATATATATATATATATATATATATATATATATATATATATATATATATATATATATATATATATAGTAAGTGGTAAGAAATACAAGGACATATAAAATGTAGTTGAAATCAAGAACTAAATAGTATTGGAATATTTTAACTTATATCTAACAGTTAATAATCATATGTCACTGGATACAGTCCCAATATAAATATGTTGATTTAATGTCTTTAATTATAGACAGTTTCAGGTACACTATAAAGGATGTTACTTTGATTTAATTTTTGAAGAAAAACCAAATATATAAATTTGATAGATAGACATCTTTAAAGGTTCAAAGGCTACTCATGAATGGCAGAGGCAAAGGACAGTGACATTGCCCTATCGAGCACGACAATGCCATATGACCAGAGTACAAGACCCCTCTCCACCCAAGCTAGAACCAAGGAAGGCTAGGCTACGACTGCTGATGACTCAGCATATAGACCTATAGTCTCCCCTAAACCCCCCATCCCTAGCTCACAAGGATGGAGAAGTTGCAGCGACCACATGAACTAACTAGTTTAAGTGTGACTCGAACCCCAGTCTTGCGATCACCAGTTAGGGACGTTACCAAACTGGCCACCATAACATATACATGTACATGTACATATACATATACATGTACATGTACATATACATATGCATATACATATACGTATACATATGCATATACATATACATATACATATACATATACCTACATATACATATACATATACATATACATACACATATACAACTGGGAGTGTAGGATCTGATAACAGTAATCTGTCTGTACTTTCCTGAGACCAGCTTAATCTAGATCAAGAAACAATGATTTGGGAGATATGAGAATGAAGTAGATATGAATCGTGTTCATCATCGTGGTTTGGTAAATCCCGTTATAAATAGCAGCTCATTAATCTCCCTAATTTATAGCCACGCTGTATATTGAGAAGGACCAGCCCCTGTATTTATCATCTCAGGAATTACATTTCCCTCTTTCAACATTGTATGAAACGTTAACCAGGATTTGTTAAGGAATGTAGTGAATTTTCAAGCTCCTGTGACGAGCCGAGAGAATGTTCTGACTCAAAGACAGGATGAAAGTAACTGAGCTCTTTATTACAGAAACTCGTCTTTATATACAAAAACTCAATGCAACAGGAAATTTCCTGTTCAGCCGGTTAACAGTTAACGGTTATTTCATGTTCTTTTTAATGCGAGGGGAGAGCGAAGATACAAGCATAATATATACACAAAATGAAATGTCGTTACTATATACGATCGTGTGACACAAGGTTGGTACACTCCCGTCGTCTTGATATACTGTGCGTAAGCGAACCGTTGAGAGGTGACTGAGAGACGAGTCAAAAGCCACTAACTTTATTTGGACAGAGCATGAGTATATATAGAACCCGCTCCAGTCTAGAACGGCACAAACAAATTTAAGCACAATGATGCAGGAACATACAGGCATAAACAGGTTATCAAAAAAAGGGGAGAGCATTAACGACAATGTTATAAATAGAAAAAAACAATACCATTACAGTGTGACGGAGCCGAGAGAGGGTTGTGCACTCAAAGGCTGGATGCAATCAACTGAGTTGTTTATTAAGGAACACTCTCCTTTATATACAAAACCTCAAGGCAACAGGACATAACCTGTTCGAGAGACAGATAATGTTACAGAGCAAAACGGAGACATGATCATTCGGGTTCTTTTTAGTGCGAGGGAAGAGCGCAGATACAAGCATAATATATACAAAATAATTATGTACAATTGTGTGACACACGGTTGGTACATGGCTCCCCCCCTAAAAATGACATAGTGTACATGTTAAATAGGGCACCCTGATCTAGAGAGGCGAACTGTAGGCGGGTCATCTGGCAGAAGATAAGCAGGTTTTAGACGATCAATGGAGACCCAGTCTTCTTTGCCCCGTATGTTTAGGAGGAATGCTTTTGGACTGCGTTGGATCACAAGGAAAGGGCCCGTGTAAGGGGGTGTTAGTGGTGGCTTGCTGGTGTCGTTGCGCAGGAAGACGTGCGTTGCAGAGTGCAAGTCCGTTGGTATGTGATGCTTCGCTGGGGGCTTGTAAGTCTGGCGGCACGGAGTAAATTTTCCCACGACGTGACGTATGCGCTGGAGATCGTCGGAGGAGGTTGTAGAAGGAAAAAATTCGGCAGGGACGACCAACGGGTCACCATACACCATTTCAGCTGCCGAGACGTCGAGGGCGTCTTTAGGAGTGGTCCTTAGTCCCAGGAGGACCCAGGGAAGCTGAGTAAACCAGTTGCAATCCTTGCAGCGGGACATCAAAGCTGCTTTGAGGGTGCGATGAAAACGTTCAACCATTCCATTGGCAGCAGGGTTGTAAGCCGTTGTCTGATGTAGGGTGATGCCCAGGAGATTCACTAATGACGTCCACAATTGAGAGGTGAGTGGTTCCCCTGTCAGAAGTAATATTCTCAGGGATACCGAATCTTGAAATCCATCCAGAAAGTAAGGCAGATGTACATGAGGCGGACGTCGCAGTTTCCATGGGAATGGCTTCAGGCCAATGAGTGGAGCGGTCGATGACGGTAAACAGGTAACGATGTCCTTGTGATGTGGGTAGGGGGCCTACAACGTCGACGTGAATGTGTGCGAAACGACGCTGAGGTTGAGGAAAGGTGCCCACTCCTGAATCTGCGTGTCGATGTACTTTGGAAGTTTGGCAAGAAGTACAGGCGCGGACCCAATCCTTAGCATCCTTAGAAATGCCGTGCCAAATGAACTTTGCCTTCAGCAGCTGTGCAGTAGAACGGCACGAGGGATGTGAAAGGCCGTGAATGAAATCAAACACCTGTCGGCGCATGGGAGCAGGAATCCAAGGTCGCGGTCTGCCAGTACTGACGTCACAGAGGAGGGTGGTGTTGGAGTCTTTGAGGGGAAAGTCTTCCCAACAGAGGGACGTGCAGGATGTCCTACAAGCTTGATACTCTGGATCCTGTCGTTGGGCTTCAGCCAGGGCATTGTAATCCAATCCCAGTTGAACGGCAGCCAACGTGTTTCTTGACAGGGCATCGGCAACGGGATTCATTTTCCCAGCGACGTATTGGAGGGTGCAATTGTATTCAGCCACGGCGGAGAGATGTCGGCGTTGACGGGCGGACCAGGCGTCAGACTGTCGAGTGAAGGCGTGCACCAGAGGCATGTGGTCTGTGCGAATGACGAAGGGCGTACCTTCTAAGAAATGGCGAAAGTGACGGACAGCCAAGTGCACTGCCAGCAATTCTCGATCGAAGGTAGAATAACCCGATTCTGCCTTGGACAGTTTTCTGCTGAAGAAGGCCAATGGGCGGGGCGAGCCTTTGACCACCTGCTCGAGTACTGCACCAATAGCGACGTCGCTAGCATCAGTGGAGAGAAGGAGAGGGGGCGTGTGGGATAGGAAAAGTGAGAGCCGCAGCAGTTGATAGGGCCTTCTTTGCATTGCAGAAGGCTGCTTCTTGAAGGGGGACCCCACTTCAGGTTTTTTGGCTTGACCCTTGAGGGAGGCGTAGAGGGGAGCAAGAGTGGCGGCAATGGCTGGAAGAAAACGGTGATAATAGTTGATCATGCCCATGAATTCCTGCAGAGCTTTGACGGTCGAGGGCGCGGGGAAGTTCTGAACGGCTGCTACCTTCTCAGGGAGGGGATGGACTCCTTCAGGAGTGATACGGTGCCCTAAGAACGACACTTCGTTGGCGCCAAAGGTACACTTGTCGTACCGGACTACAAGGCCATTTTGTTGCAGGTGGTCGAGCACTATGTGCAGGTGACGGAGGTGTTCCTCTTTTGAGGAGGAGAACACAAGTATGTCGTCCACATAACATACACAGAAAGGGAGGTCCCCTAAGATGACATCCATGAGACGTTGCCCCAGTATTACGAAGGCCAAAACAGGAGTAATTGAAGGTGTATGTACCAAACGGAGTGGTGATGGCGGTCTTTGGGATGTCTTCTGGGTTCATAGGCACCTGATAATACCCCTTCAGGAGGTCGAGCATAGAGAAAACCTTCGCATTGTGCAGGTAGGAGGTCACGTCGGCAATGTTTGGGAGAGGGTAGTGATCCGGTTCTGTTTGCATGTTCAGGCGCCTGTAACCCCTGCACGGACGGAGGGAGCCGTCTTTCTTCAGAACGATGTGTAAGGTTGACGACCATGGGCTGGAGGCCTTTTGGCAAAGGCCCATTTCCTCCATTTCGGCAAACGTCTGTTTGGCGGCTGCCAATCGTTCCGGTGCCAGACGTCTGAATTTTGCGAAGACTGGGGGTCACGTCGTCTTGATATGGTGATAAATACCGTGCTTGGCAGGAACCGTGGGCCTTTGGCCAAGTTCTGGACGGAAAACTTCCGGGTACGACGTGAGGAGGTGGGCGTAGGCATCCGTGGGTGCGCTGATGTGTAGAGCGAGGTTAGAGGGAGCGGGTTGAAGAGGTGTCGACAAGTACGAGTCTGCGTTGACCAACCGTCGGTGGGCGACATCGACCAGAAGGTGGAAATGAGAGAGAAAATCCGCACCGAGGATTGGCATTGTGACGTCAGCAACGAGAAACTTCCAATTGAATTTACCGTTTCCGAACAATAATTTGAAGTTCTCGTAACCGTAGGCGGGTATCGCAGATCCGTTGGCAGCTACCAAGCGGACGTTGGCAGATGTAGACAGACTACGTCATGCCTTGAAGAGTTTCCTTGGCAAAAGAGAACGACAAGCACCCGTGTCTACCAAAAATCGCACGCCCGTTCCTGCATCCTGTAAAAAGAAAAGATTAGAAACACGGGTGGCCACCGGCACAAGCGATGGCCTACTTACACGTTTTTTGGCCACTGACAATCCTTGGCACATTTTTTCGCGGTTGCCCCGAATCTGAAGTGGTAGTAGCAAAACTGCGGCGGATGGGAGGTAGTAAGTGGCTGTAGAAGTCGTTCGTTTGGGCGCGAGCGATTGGTGGGTGGTGGGCGGCTTTATCGCCGCTTCGGCACGTCACGGGGTAGGCGTGTTTGTCCTACGGCATTCATGTCAGCTTCGGTTGACGTTGAATATTCATCCTCGTCATCACGGGTGGAGACGTTGATGAAGGTCTTGAAGTGGCTGTCCATAAGGGCGTCGGCTTTGGTCATCAAGTCCTTTATGGGTAAACTATCGACATCGGGTATGGCAGCGCGTACAGGTTCGGGTAAACGGCGTATCCAAAGGGCACGATGTAGGTTCACCTCACGAGGAGAGCCGTCTGCGGCAGGTTGAAGGTGAGCGATACTGGTCATTTCCCTGAGGGCAAGCGAAACCCTTTGGTCCCCCAACGGTTGTTGCGAGAGCTGAAAAAGCTTTGCTATACGGGCGGCTGGCGACGGCGAGTACTGCTGCAGAAGGTATGTTTTGAGGGCGTCATACGCTATTGGGGTGTCTCCTTGTTCACAAAGCCAGTCGGATATTTCTGGGAAAGTGTCCTCGGGTATCGCCGCGAGAACATAATCCGCTTTGGTGGTTGAGCGAGTCACGCCCCTGATATGAAACTGGACTTCTGGGCGCTGAAACCAAGAAAACGCCTCTCCGCTGGCAAACGATAGTACCAACGATGAAGGGGCGAGGGGGGTGGGGGTGGAAGGCGGTGGGAGCGAGTCGACTTCCGGGGTCACCAATGTGACGGAGCCGAGAGAGGGTTGTGAACTCAAAGGCAGGATGCAATCAACTGAGTTATTTATTTAGGAACACTCTCCTTTATATACAAAACCTCAAGGCAACAGGACATAACCTGTTCGAGAGACAGACAATGTTACAGAGCAAAACGGAGACATGATCATTCAGGTTCTTTTTAGTGCGAGGGAAGAGCGCAGATACAAGCATAATATATACAAAATAATTATGTACAATTGTGTGACACACGGTTGGTACAACAGCGTACGAGCGTGTGTGATACACGTATGGTACAACTGATATTAAAAATCATGCAATGTTGTTTAAATAAGCCACTTTAATGTATAAAAGTCGGTCATAAATAGAAGAGGCGAATGACAGTGATAATGCCTTAGTTGGAGAATGTTCTAGAAACTGACCATATACAGTATTCATATGATCAGTGCTCAACCCCCTCTCCATCCAAGCTAGGACCAAGAAGGGCCAAGCAATGGCTGCTGATGAATCAGCAGGTAGACTTATAGGCCCCATCAAACTACAAGAAACTATCAAGCATGAGTGAGACTGCAATCCCAGTCCCGCAGACCACTAGGCAGGGGCGTTTTCAATATGCTAAGAGTAGAAAAGATTTTTTTAGCTATGGTAAGTAACTTCTCTAGGAGGACACTTCAAAATGAAATAATTTTTCTCTAGTCCTAGGTAGTGCCATAGCCTCTGTACCATAGTCCTTCACTGTTTTGGATTAGATTAGAGTTCTATCGCTCGAAGGTACACTCAGGCACACTATTCTATGTTTCCTTATTTCCTAGTTATCTTGTTGAAGCAGTTAGGCTTGTAGTATCCTACTTTTCCTACTAGAGTTGTAGTTAATAATGATAATAATAATAATAATAATAATAATAATAATAATAATAATAATAATAATGATGATAATAATAATAAAAGCAATAATAATGATAATAACAACAACAACAACAACAACAACAACAATAATAATAATAATAATAATAATAATAATAATAATAATAATAATAATAATTAATTCAAAATCTGTTTTTTTCTGATTAATGCTTTTCATATAACTACATAAATAAATTAAAACTGCTAATTCATTTCGTTTGAAATAAAAACAGGACATATTTAATTACTACTTTCATAATGAGTCAAACTAAACATTCTAATCCAAGTTATAGACACAACAATTACAGATTTGTTATTGAGAGAAAGAATGCCTAATCCAATTCACAAAATTTTAATTACATCCAAAGCCTGAATACCTTCAATTCATTTGGCTGACGACAGAAATTAATCTAAATAGTTCTATTTGTGTATGTGAATTCATTTGCAGCTTTAAAATATTATGTATTTTTTAAATAATGTTGGAACCCTGAGCTTTAGCATCTTGCTTTTCCAAGTAGGATTACCCTAGCTTGTAATAATAATAATAATAATAATAATAATAATAATAATAATAATAATAATAATAATAATAATAATAATAATAATAATAATAATAATAATAATAAAAAACAATAAGAATAATAATAATAATAATAATAATAATAATGATAATAATAATAATAATAATAATAATAATAATAATAATAATAATAATAATAATGATTTTTTATATTATATCCATTTTAAAAATCAAATAAGAACCATACAACTAGAATTTCAAAAAATAAAAAAAATGACTTTCTCAGATCCATCAACACCAAGAATATAAAACCGAAAAAAATTTCCACCAGAGACTTTCATCAATCTTCATCAACCTTATGTTTTTCGACTTTTGCGAATATACCAGGTGACGTTTTGAGTAGGACACTTTTACATTTGAATAAATGATGTATAATAAGACGAAAGGACGGCCATTTATCATGCCAACTTCTCTGCCTTGTTCTTCAAGTTGAATTTTCATTTATTCACTTTGGAATTGTGGCTATTTTTTGACAAGTCCTGGGGTATGATTCATTAAA
>NC_090744.1:4425252-4432752 GCF_036898095.1 Palaemon carinicauda | reverse complement strand
TAATGTTAAAGGTCAAGGTCGTGCAAAAGGTCAAGAAATAGGCCCTCTATCTTCTCGTGTTTTTTCATCACAAAAATTTACCACCAAAAGCAAGTTTAATCTAAGGATAACTTAGACTGTGATATCTTTCGTTGAAGCATATCTAGAAATTAATAAAGTAAGTTTGCTTAACAGTGACCTTGACCTTTGACCTTGACCTTCCAAAATATAATAATTCCAAGCTTTTTAAATAACAGTAAATCCTTGCTAGTTTTATTACTCTACAATCAAAATTGTGGCCAGGAAGCTGTTCACAAACAAACACATACAAATTATAAACACACAAACAGGGGCGAAAACATAACCTCCTACCAACTTCGTTTGCGGAGGTAATAACTAAATCCTTCAGGAAACCTTAACCTCTTTTGAAGTATCTATGACGTTGTAGATTGCTTATCTTCAAACAGATAAACAGATAAGAGGAGAATATAATTAACGCGTGCAAAAAGTATCTCGTCGGATAATTTCGTAATTTCATGAATAAAAGAAACAAATATTTATAGACAGCCACTGCTTCAAGAAGTCAATATTACAGGATTTGTAACATTTATGAAACAGTTATGAAAAAGATATATATTTTAGAGAATATCGCTTAATCTGAATTCAAGCAAAAATATCCTGGATATTCAATCCATCAAAAATTTGTGTGACGGCTAAAATCGAAAAATGGAACTCCATATTCAAAAATTAGCTTTTTTCTATTGTTATTTTTGGGGCGTCTCGCCAGCTGTAGCTAAATATTCAGACATCAAGCTCTCTCTCTCTCTCTCTCTCTCTCTCCTCTCTCTCTCTCTCTCTCTCTACTTGAATTAAAAAAAACAGAGTATTTATAATAAGGTGATTCATGATTACCCCTCCTAAATTACGCTGTGAAAAAAAGGTAATTTTAATATCAAATTCTCCGTAAAAATATACTGTTCTCAGCCGTGTTTCAGTAATATATATATATATATATATATATATATATATATATATATATATATATATATATATATATATATATATATATATGTGTGTGTGTGTGTGTGTATGTGTATGTATACATATATATATATATATATATATATATATATATATATATATATATATGTGTGTGTGTGTGTGTGTGTGTGTATATACATATATATAATACATACAATCTGTGTGCATGCATACACATATTCGTAACCTTCTCCATCGTTTAAAAATTCCTGCCTTTCTTCATATGATATTTTTCTCCATCAATCGCAATATCCAAAACTATTCCCGGAGCATCAATAATAAAATAAGAGAGCCGAAGAAAATCGCTCTCTCTCTCTCTCTCTCTCTCTCTCTCTCTCTCTCTCTCTCTCTCTCTCTCTCTCTCTCTCTCTCTCTCTCTGATATGTCAGAAAGAGAAAGACGTTAAAAATAAATACGAATCTCTTCATCTGAGCCTAATTGAAAGAGGAAAGGACTTGAAGAACCTAGCCCCTCCCCAACCACTTTCCGGGGCCCATGACATCCCCCCCCCCTCCCCCGGACCCTCCCCTCTTTCTTTGTCAAGGACATTCCATACAATAAAAGCCAATCTTTGCTTTTTACTTATCACTGTTGAAAAAAAAAAAAAAAAAACTTGTAATTTTAATCGGAAATTCTCAGTAAAATTGTATTGTTCTGAACTGTATTTCGGTATATACAGGCGACCGTTATTTTACCTTATTTTGTTATTACCTTTCACGGGCTGGTAACCGTAATATCACTATTTTGCGTCAATATAACCGTTTTTTAAAACGGTAAAAATCCTGGAATAAATGTTGCCAGATATTTACCCTTGTGTGTTTTTTTTTTTTTTTTTTTTTTTTTTTTTTGTGCAAATTTTTAATAGTGAATAGTTTATATCGATTTTGCCTCGTTGCTGCCAATACATCAACCACTCCTCGCTGTAAACTTCACAAACTTGATGTCAATTAAAGTGATGGTTATATAGAAGCAGTATATTTATTATCCAAGCCTCGATATATAAGATTTTATTGACATTTAAAGGTTTAAAGGGAGCTCAAGAATGGCAGAGGCAAGGGACAGTGACATTGCCCTATCAAGCAGGGCAATGCCCCAGAAACTGACCATATATGCAAATGATTAGCGTCCAGACCCCTCTCCACACTCTCTAGGACCAAGGAGGGCCAGGCAATGGCTGGCGATGACTCAGCCGATGGACCTATAGGCTCCTTTAGTTCACAAGGATAGAGAGGTTGCAGCAACCAAATGAACGAACGAGTTTGAGCGGGATTTGAACCCTAATGTTACGATCATCGGTCAGGGATGTTACCACAACCCATTGTCAGTTCATTTATAATTATATTTATAGAAATGTATCACAAAATATCCAAACAAATTTATGTTTTAGTTTGGGTAAAGAGATTATTATTGCTGTCAAATTTCTGGTATGATTACCGTACATCATTCGAAGTAGTAAAAATATATATATTTTTTCAATTGTTCATAAATCATCTCTTCAGCCTAAAGATTTTTGATAATATCTTCCCTTTGGAAATACGTAAAATACCACACGAATATAAAGCCAGAGCCATTAGGCTAAATAAAGGAGCCTATATTACCCATCGTTTAAATAATGCCCTCACCAACTCCTTTATTACCAAGCCTGAGCGAAATTAAGCTGTTTTTACTTTTATTTACTAGGTTCGTTTGCATTTTCATGTCTATATACATTTTATTTTCTTGTTTGTAATTCGGTTATAAAAGACTATATTTTAAAAAGAAAAATAATATTTTAGATAATAGATACGTGTAGCTTGTATTTAGCTTATAAAAAATATATCTTAAAAAGAAAAATAATATTTTAGATTTATAAAAGACTATATTTTAAAAAGAAAAATAATATTTTACATAATAGATAAGTATGGCTATAATGATACAGATAAAAGATAGATTTCAGTTCGGCTTTTTGTTGAAGAACCAAATAATAATAATAATAATAATAATAATAATAATAATAAGAATAATAATAATAATAATAATAATAATAATAATTATTATTATTATTATTATTATTATTATTGTTATTATTATTATTATTATTATTATTATTATTATTATTATCATTAATATTATTATTATTATTATTATTATTAAAATGATAATAAAAATAATTGTGATTAATAATAGGGATAATTATCATTGATAAAAATGATTAATAATAATAAAAATAATAAATATCAATAAAAGTAAGTTTCCAGATTTTTTACATTGAATAACTACTCCTAAACACAGATAGAAAAGAGAGAAGATGAGGCCTATATATGGAGAAAGATATCAACAAAGTACCAGAGGAAGATGAAAATAAAATTCTCCTCGTGTATACATAAGCAGCTAATATCAGTAAAGTTAAAACCATTCAAAATCTTCAGTAAGTGAGTATGTTTGTCTGTGCGCTTTGTCTTACTAAAATAAATTAAATTTAAAATTAAGAATAAAAAGTTGACCCACTAAAATTTATTTAATCTCTTTAGCTTTCAAACTTCTTTCTAGAAACCTGGAAAATTCGGAAAAAGAAAGAATGAAAGGATAAGGAAAAAATTGATCACTGAAAGCTAGCTGCAAAAATGACGTAGAAGGCCCACTAAAAAAAAAAAAAAAAAAAAAAAAAAAAAAAAAAAAAAAAAAAAAAAAAAAAAAAAAAAAAAATCTAGCTTTCAAACTTCTTTGTAGAAAACTGGAAAATGTGGAAAATGAATGAAGGAAATGATACGGAAAAATTGAATACTGAAAGCTAGCTACAAAAATGACGTAGAAAACCAACTAAAAAAAATTATCTCTAGATTTCAAACTTCTTTCTAGAAAACTGGAAATTCGGAAAATGAATGAAGGAAATGATACGGAAAAATGGATCACTGGATGCTAGTGACAAAAATGACATAAATCAATTATCCGAGAAATTTTATCCAGGAAATATTTCCATCGACTTTTTCCGACGTCCGGAATAAAGGACAGAGAGGGTTCTATATGAATAAAAAGTCATATATATTACGATATAAGTACAATTATATTATATGATTTTACTCAATCGAAAGGCTAATGATGGGAATAACACTAAGAGACGAATGACGGAAGGATAAGCATAATTCGAAGAATGTTTGGTAAACAATATGAAATTGTGAAAAAGAAAAGTATTTAACCAGATGGTCCTACTAGTTTTAAACTATGCATAATTAATTTGTAGCCTTTAGCCTTGGAATATAAGTTAATTACACCTCAAAGACCCATGGAAAGAATAATGATTAGGATAACAATAAGAGACAGAAAAAGAGCAACATGGATATGAGAGCAAACTAAAATAGAGGATAATGAGAATGACAGGTAATAAACGGACATTAAGAATAACAGAAGGGGTCCCGAAGAGATTGCAAAAAGGAGCAGGGGAAGGAAGAGAAGACGATGGATTGCCGAGCTAAGAATATGTAATGTACCTATGAGAGCAAACTATAATAGAGGATAATGAGAATGACAGGTAATAGATGGACAATTAAGAATAACAGAAGGGGTCCCCAAGAGAGTACAAAAATGAACAGGTGAAGGAAGAGAAGACGATGGATTGACGAGCTAAGAAAATGTAATGTATCAAAAAAGGCCTTATCTGATATCCGTGTTCTGAGACAAGATGTTTAAGAGAGCATTATCTTTCTAACTTAGGAGAAGTCAAATGAGTTTCCCGGGACCATGAAATTACTGTTTTAATCGCTTCCAGCTCTCTCTCTCTCTCTCTCTCTCTCTCTCTCTCTCTCTCTCTCTCTCTCTCTCTCTCTCTCTCTCTCACACAGTGATACACATAATTGAGGGATTCTTAGATAATTTTCACGAGCAAAGAGCGATTAATGGAAAGGAATAGTGAAGGAAGCTTTGTCAAAAAATATATGAAAGCATGTTATTATTATTATTATTATTATTATTATTATTATTATTATTATTATTATTATTATTATCAATATGATTATTATTATTATTTTTATCATTATTATTATTTTTATCATTATTATTATTATTATTATTACCAACTAAGCTACAATCTAGTTGGAAAATCTAGATGCTATAAGCACAAGGGCTCCAACAGGGAAGAATAGCCCAATGAGGAAAGGAAATAAGGAAATGAATAAAAGATGAGAAATAATTAACAATTAAAATAAAACATTTTAAAAACAGTAATAACATCAAAACAGATATTTCCTATATAAACTAGAAAAAAAACACATGTCAGCTTGTTCAACATAAAGATATTTGCTGCAAGTTTGAACTTTGTGTAATAGATAGTCAATTTACGAGTAATTAAATTGAAATTCCCCTAGAATTACGACTGGTCCTACCTTGATGGAGAGGAGGGTTATGTGCTGTCCATACGTATATATGATCCGTCTCTAGGACATTGTCCTGATAGGCCATGGTCACTGTCCCTTTCCTCTGCTATTCATGGCCGACCTTGAATCGGTGGAACTTGAAAAGTTCAAACTTACAGCGAATGTTGAACAGGCTGATCTAAGAGTGATTTTACAATTCATTTGTGAAAGATCTATTTTAGTTTTGTTACTGTTACTGAAATATTTTATTTTAATTGCTCATTATGTCTCTTGTAGTTTATTTATTCTCTTATTTCCTTTCCTCACTGGGGTATTTTTCCTTGCTGGAGCCTTTGAGCTTATAGCATACTGCTTTTCCAACTAGGGATCTACCTTATATAGTATTGATAATGAAAATAATATATAGTCAGTCTTTAGGGCATTGTCCTGCTCGAGATTGTCCCTGTCCCTAGCCTCTGCCATTCACAAGCTACCTTTAAACCTTTAAAACTTCTAAACTATCATATTCTTCATCCTCAAATAATCTATAAACCAAAATGGGGTTCAGAGTGAGTGTGACCTACTTTCATCCTCCCCATCCACCGAAGTTTTTTTTTTAGGTATGAAAGTTTGTCAAACTCTCAACAACAGACTTGTTCAATAGTCGAGGCTTCTAGGATCTGGAACACGGCGAGGGAAGGTAACAATACTTACAATTTACAGGATCCCTATCTTGGGAAGGTGAGTAGCTGGTCTCTTTGATAGTGCTGACCCTCTCTCTCTCTCTCTCTCTCTCTCTCTCTCTCTCTCTCTCTCTCTCTCTCTCTCTCTCTCTATATATATATATATATATATATATATATTTATATATATGTATAGGCCTATATGTATATATATAAATATATATATATATATATATATATATATATATATATATATATATATATATATATATATATATATATATATATATGTATAGGCCTATATGTATATATATACATATATATATATATATATATATATATATATATATATATATATATATATATATATATGTATAGGTCTATATGTATATATATATATATATATATATATATATATATATATATATGCCTATATGTATATATACATATATATATATATGTATATATATATATATATATATATATATATATGTATAGGTCTATATATATATAGGCTATATATATATATATATATATATATATATATATATATATATATATATATATATATATATATATATATATATGTATAGGCCTATATGTATATATATACATATATATATATATATATATATATATATATATATATATATATATATATATATATATATATATATATATATATATATATACACACACACATATATATATATATATATGGGTTAGTCACTATCTATATAAGCTTGCCGACCAGGGTTCGATTCCCGGCCGGAGCCAAGCTCTTGTCTTTGTGAGATTTCGCCTGGGGCTCTGATCCCGAGGTCGTTAAGAGAATCCAGACATTAATATATCAAAATATATATGGCTTATTTGGATATATATATATATATATGTATATATATATATATATATATATATATATATATATATATAGGCATGTATGTGTATATATACACACATTTATATATATATATATATATATATATATATATATATATATATATATATACATATATATATATATATATATATATATATATATATATATATATATATATATATATATATATGTGTGTGTGTGTGTGTGTGTGTGTGTGTGTTTGTGTGTGTGTGTGTGTAAATAAGTGTATATATAAATATGTTTATATGTACATTTCTATTTTGTAGAAGATATCAATGTTCAGTTGCTGTTAATCTTCTAACGCTAGTGAACGAGAGAGAGAGAGAGAGAGAGAGAGAGAGAGAGAGAGAGAGAGAGAGAGAGAATTAGCCTCCTAGACACAGATAACTTCACCGTAAACCAGTTAATTATCATGACACTTAACTATGATATTATCGCTCAAGGGATTATTTCGGACACTGAACTATCATACCTGAGAGAATCGAGTAGCGAGTTCCATTTTGTGTTAATTCGTAGACGGGATTACTGAGATTACGAGAGAGACTGGCGGGATTAGCCATTAACATTA
>NC_090744.1:4390467-4392967 GCF_036898095.1 Palaemon carinicauda | reverse complement strand
GAAAGGAAAATGTAGGACATCTAGTATTTGTGAATGAGGTGAATTATGTTAAAGAAATAATAGTGTATAACACGGGAATTTCAGACCACAATGTCATAGAATTGATTGTCCATTCCAAAGCAAGTGATCGCAGAATTAATAAAAGCACAAAACTTTCGGAAGGATATGGAAAATATAATTTTTACAGTAAGAATATAAAATGGTCAGAAATAAATGAAGAGCTGAATAAAGAATGGAAAAATGTATTTGTAAGTGATAATATACAGGTAAATACGGACATACTGTACAAAATACTGGAGAAAATTATTGAAAAATATGTACCGAAAAAAAAAAAACATTAAACAAAAGACGTGCATAACAAGAGACAGAAGGATCTTGTTTCAGAAAATTAGAAAGTGGAAGAAAAATCTTGCAAAAGAAAAAAAATGTGTGGAAAATGATGGAAATAAAATGTAAGATAGAAAATGCAGAAAAAAATTTATACAGTCGAAAGACAATGAAAAAAGGGACTTAGAAGAAAGGACACTTCAAAATATAAAAAGAAAACCCCAAAGTACTTTACTCCTATGCAAAAAAGATGAATAAAGAGAGAATAGAAATAGGCCCTCTAAGAATTGAAGGACGGCTAATGAATGAAAAAATGGAAATATGCAACATATTAGCAGAAAAATATAAGAGTGAGTTCACGCCAAGAATTGCGAATGAGAATAATGAAACAGAAATGAGAGTAGAAAATGTTGAATATCGAACGGATTTAGATAATAATGAAGCAGATATTGTCAAGGCTATAAACGAAATTAAAAATGGATCGGCAGCTGGACCAGATGGAGTTCCAGCGATTTTGTTAAAAAAAACTGCAAACACTATCGCAAAGCCGCTTGCAATACTGCTAAGACAAAGTGTAGATATGAGCGAGATATATGTTAAACATAAATTAGCTTATATAACCCCTATATTCAAAAGTGACTCAAGACTAGAGGCAAGCAATTATAGACCTGTTAGTCTAACATCACATATTATGAAAGTGTATGAGAGGGTAATAAAAAAGAAAATAATGGATCATTTGGTCAAAAATAATTTGTTTAATATAGGTCAATACGGTTTTGTGCCTGGAAAAAGTGCACAAACCCAACTGATAGCACACTATGAAAACACATACAAAAATATGATAAGTGAAAAAGACACAGATGTGATCTATCTAGATTTTGCAAAAGCCTTTGACAAGGTAGACCACAATATATTAGAGAAAAAAATGAGAAAGCATACAGTAATATTGTGGGAAAGATAGGAAAATGGGTAAAAGAATTCCTGCAAAACAGAAAACGGATAGTGGTTGCAAATGACGAGAAATCGGATGAAGCTCAGGTAATATCTGGCGTGCCACAAGGTACGGTTTTAGCTGCACTGCTGTTTGTTAGACATAGACTGCGATGTTGAAAACTCTGTAGTGAGAAGTTTCTCCGATGACACAAGAATAAGTAGAGAAATTACTTGTGATGAAGATAGGAACTCACTACAAAGAGATCGAAACAAAATATATGAATGGGCGGAGATAAATAGGATGGTATTTAACTCCGATAAATTCGAGTCAATGAATTATGGAAACAGAGAAGGAATGGTATATGCATACAAGGGACCTAATAACGAGACAATCACAAACAAGGAAGCAATTAAAGACCTTGGTGTAATGTTAAATAGGAATATGTTATGCAACGACCATTGGCTAAATGTAAAGCAAAAATGGGAATGTTATTCAGACACTTTAAAACAAGAAAAGCTGAACACATGATTATGCTTTACAAAGCTTATGTACGTAGTACACTCGAGTACTGCAATGTGATATGGTGCCCACACTACCAAAAGGATATTTCTCAAATAGAGAGTGTACAAAGGTCCTATACTGCTAGAATAGAAGAAGTTAAGGACCTTGACTACTGGGAAAGACTGCAAATTTTAAAAACTATACAGTCTAGAAAGGAGAAGAGAATGCTACATGATAATACAAGCATGGAAGCATATAGAAGGAATTACTGAAAACATCATGGAGCTAAAATATCAGAAAGAGCAAGCCGAGGTAGATTAATAGTGCCAAAAATATACCAGGAAATCTAAGAAAGGCGCACAGAACATTAATCCACTACGCACCAGCATCGATAATGCAGCGACTATTTAATGTGCTGCCTGCTCATCTAAGAAACATATCAGGAGTGAGCGTAGATGTGTTTAATAATAAGCTCGATAAATACCTAAGATGCATCCCAGACCATCCAAGACTGGAAGATGCAAAATACACCGGAAGATGCATTAGCAACTCTCTGGTGGATATACGAGGTGCCTCACACTGAGGGACCTGGGGGAACTCAAACAAAAAATAAGGCAATAAGGTAAGGCTCTCTCTCTCTCCTTGTCGTATTAGAACTAGAATTACTGTATTCAATTATCGAATAGGTGAGAATTAATTTACATTGGCTAATTCCATATAAACCTGACTCTCTCTCCC
>NC_090744.1:4385467-4387967 GCF_036898095.1 Palaemon carinicauda | reverse complement strand
CATTTATTATATCATAACGCCTTCATATATTAAACTTTATACGAGGCTCTTTACAAAGATTTACAAACAACACAATGGGATTTTGGGGCTGAGAAGTTATTCCAGGCGATTATTTCACTCAAGAAAAATTTCCACCGAAATACCGAGAATTTTTACGAACTTGGTCAAAGTATCGTAAATATTTCGAGGAGTTTATGGCCGTCCAGCTGCCTTACTTGAACTTGCTAAGATTGAATAAATCTTGGATTAAAAACGATGAGCTGTGAATTCCTTGTGGAGGAAAATTGCTTTTTTTGGAACTTGAAGAAATAAGGAGAAAGTAATGACTTAACCAGATGAAATAAACTGACAACCGTAGATGAGTGATCTGTATATACCCAAACACACATAAACACATGCACGCACACACATATACATATATATATATATATATATATATATATATATATATTATTATTATTATTATTATTATTATTATTATTATTATTAAATTTAGACCAAAATCTCTCACCATTACCAACCCACAGCGACTACAGTGGTGATGAAACTGGCCTAACAGCAGACATGACCGAGACATGTCTGAGGCCTTTGTTCTGCAGTTGACTGGAAACTGCTGCATTGGTGTTGTTGTTGTTTTTGTTGTTGTTGCTGGTGCGGCTGTGGTTGTTGTGTATGTATTCATATATACTGTATTATTATTATTATTATTACTTGGTAAGCTACAACCCTAGTTGGAGAAGCAGAATGCTATTTTCCCAGTTGGGGCCCCTAACTGGGAAAATAGCCCATTGAGGAAAGGTAACAAGGAAAATTAAAATATTTTTAGAAGAGTAACATTAAAATAAATATTTCCTATATAAACTATAAAAACTTTAACAACACTATATGAACAGAAATCAAATAGAATAGTGTGCCTGATTGTACCCACAAGCTAGAGAACTCTCTCTCTCTCTCTCTCTCTCTCTCTCTCTCTCTCTCTCTCTATATATATATATATATATATGTATATATATATATATATATATATATATATCTTCTGAATATTACTTTTCATTCATATAAACTTTAATAAATCTTCATTTGACTGTTATACAGATTAATATTTTCGTATCCTCCTGATGGCTTCCATAACCACAACCTAATATTAAAGAAACCTTTAACATGAAAAAAGAACCTTATTTTCATTAAACATTGTCATCCCTGAAGTTATATTGGCCCATGCGGTAACGTCCCTGACTGGTGAACACCAGACTGGGGTTCGAGTCCTGTTCAAACTCGTTAGTTCCTTTGGTCGCTACAACCTTGCCGTCCTTGTTGGCTAAGGATGGGGGGGTTTATGGGGAGCCTATATGTCTATCTGCTGAGTCACTAGCAGCCACTGCCTGGCCGTCTTGGTCCTAGCTTGGGTGGAGATGGGGCTTGGGCGCTGTTCGTCTGTATATATGGTCAGTCTCTAGGGCATTCATGAGCGGCCTTTAAACCTTTAATGAATTATACCCCAGGACTTGTCAAAAAATAACCACAATTCCAAAAAGGAATAAATGCAAATTCACATTAAGAACAAGGCAGAGAAGTTGGTATGATAAATGGCCAGCCTTTCGTCTTATTATACACCATTTATTTAAATGTAAAAGTGTCTTACTCAAAACGTCACCTGGTATATTCTCAAAAGTGAAAAAAACATAAGGTTGATGAAGATTAATGAAAGTGTCTGGTGGATTTTTTTTTTTTTTCGGTTTTATATTCTTCTTGTTGATGGATCTAAGAAAAAGTCTTTTTGGTATTTTTTGAAATTCTAGCTAAGTTGTATGGTTCTTATTTGATTTTTAAAATGGATATAATATAAAAAAATTAATATCATTATTATTATTATTATTATTATTATTATTATTATTATTATAATTATAATAATGATAATCATTATTATTATTACTATTATTATTATTATTATTATTATTATTATTATTATTATTAGCTAAGCTACAACCCTTGTTGGATAAACAGGGTGCTACAAGCCCAAGGCTCCAACAGGATAAATAGCCCTGCGAGGAAAGGAAATAAGGAAACAGATATAATAGTGTACCTGAGTGAACTCCCAAGTAAGAGAACTCTAATCCAAAGCAGTGGAGGAACATGGTACAGAGGCTATGGAACTACCTAGGACTAGAAAACAATGGTTTGAGTTTGAATTATCCTTCTAAAAGAGCTACTTACCGTAGTTAAAAATCCTTTCTACTCTTATCATATTGAAAACGTCCCCTGCCTAGGGATCTGCAGGACTGGTATTGGAGTCCCACTCATGCTCGATAGTTTCTTGTAGTATCTGCAACCTCACCATCCTTGTGAGCTTAGGATGAGAGGTTTTATGGAGCCTATAAGTTTTACCCGCTGATTCATCAGCAGCCATTGCCTGGCCCTTCCTGGTCCTAGCTTGGATGAAGAGGGGATTTAGTACTGATCATATGTATATATAGTCAGTTTCTAGAGCATTCTCATACTA
>NC_090744.1:4365467-4372967 GCF_036898095.1 Palaemon carinicauda | reverse complement strand
CCCCTATACTGTACTATTCTTCTCTATAGCATATACAGTAAGAAGAAAACTATAGTAAAGGTTTGGGTACAGCACTGTATCTTCTAACACTATTGTGTTTTCTTGCACATCCCTTTGCTGTTGCCCTCAGATAGGAAGCTAAGTTCTTCCCTGTCTATTATCCAGGATTTTAAAATCATTGCTTAGGTGTGAGCTCCACCTGTTTCCTCTGGAAACCTTGCATTGGTTACTCTAGAAGAGATAAACCATTTTGATTTTATTATCTAGAAGGCTGCAACAATAGGTTGTGAGGGAAACACAAGTGTGTGTCTTTCCTTTATGAATTGTTATGCTATACTATGCATATCCAGTGATACATAGTTCACTTGATACTCATGGAAATTTCTTCTCTTTACAGGAGGACCCTCCGAAGTGCGGAAATGTTTTCTGCAATGTCCGCAGCAAGAACCTCTGCGGACATGAGTGTTGTAGGAGACACGCAGCATGCGCTGTCTCCAAGGATGATCTCCAGTATTGGGACCCTCAGGTATGTACTGTATGCACTAACCTGATTACTGAGGCTTTTGATTCCCCTAGAACGGCGGAATCAAGGGATATAGCAAGGGAAAAGCTTCGTACTTGGGTAAGGGGCTTCAAGAAGAACACCTCTGGCCCTTATCTTCCAAGTGAGAAGATGAGGGCGTATCTTTTTCCCCAGGCATCAGCTGATGCAGTGATTCCCCAGCCTCAAGAGGAGATCCCTCAAGATCAAGTCCAGGTGGACGTGGAAGTCGCAGTCGCGATGCAAGACATCCAGTTGGATGACAGGATGTCTGACCTGGACGAACGTTTGGAAGAAGACCTCCTGGCAGAAGGTCAGGATCAAGTTCAAACCCCGGATGTCGTAGAGGATGAGGTCGACGAGGTGTCGGCTACTCCGGTTCAGATGCCTGAGCCTATCCCCTCAACATCGGCTGGTCTCCCAGTAGAACTGGGACAGGCCCTCTCTTCGATTGTTGGAATGATCTAACAAATGCAGAAGGAGAATCAAGAGAAGGCGGCTGCAATGGAACTGCGTATGCAGTCCCTGGCAGAATCACATGGGCCCCGGAAAAGGCTCAATGTGAAAGACCTTCCCATATGCTCAGATGCTAACCCATGGAGGTATGCTGAGTACATGCCGATGACGACTGGAAAGATCGTCATCTCGGATAAGCTGGGTTCAGTTCCCCTAGAGGAGGTAGAATTCTGGCCCAGCAAGGCATCATATCCGGACTGCTATGTCCGGCTGAGAAAAGAACCCGCTTCAAGGGAGGAGACAGAGCCGAAGGAGGTCATTATTATGGACCACGCTAAGGCTCAAGCCCTACTTTCATCCTCGATGAAAGAGAGGGGCTTCTCTAACTCGAAGGTAGCTGCATTGAGCAAGAAGCTCCCTTCTTTTGTGTCCTCTCCTGATAGAGCCTTCCCCTTTTTACAGAAAGGGTTTGCGGCTGTCCTAAAGGCAGTCGAGGCCGGCGAGCCTTGCCCCTCCCCGGAGGAGTGTAAACCCTTGTCGCTGGCCCTGCCTATGGACCACAAAGACTGGAAGGATGTCCATCTGACATTCTCAGTGGGAAAGTTGGAGGCTGATATTGGCGGACGGCAATTTGGCGAGGACCTCCCCAAGCTGTCCGACTCTCTTTTACGAAGGGAGTTCGAGACAAAGGAAAGACTGGCTGCCTCAATGTCTCATCAGACTACTCTTGAGACGATGGCAAGTGACCCTAAGGTCCATGAAATGTTCATGGTAGTGGCTAAGTCTCACCTAGCCACAGTGACGAAGGACCTTTATGGCTTCGTCAAGGCAAGGAGAGCTTGCAGGGAGTTCGTGTTCACCGGGGCTTCGGTGAGACACGAGCCAAGGAAGTTAATCTCCTCCAACATTTGGAGAAAAGACCTTTTCCCTACCGATGTGGTCAAAGAGGTTGTTGATAAGGCTGCCGTGGAGAATAGAAACCTTCTCCAGAAGTGGGGCCTGGCTATCAAAAGAAAATCTTCCCCGGATGAGGGTCCTCAACCAAAGAGGAAGAATATGAGGACTAGGCTACCGTCTCGGCCAGCCAAGCCTTATAGACAGCAACAGCAACTGCAATTGCCATTTCCTCCAGTGCCCCAGATGGTGGCACAAACCCCGACTACTTTTCAGTGGGTACCCCAGGCTGTGCCAGGTCAGTCAACCACATTCACCCCAACGTTCGAAGGACAGTCTTCTTCCTTTCGTGCAAAACTTAGAGGAGCAGCCAGAGGCTCGTCTAGGCGCTCCTCAAGGGGAAGGGGATTCAGAGGTGGTCGTGGTCAGGGAGGCAAGACCTCAGGACGGCATTCCAAGTGAAACGATACTGGTAGGAGGGAGACTGATGAAATTTTGGGATCGCTGGACCTTCGATCCCTGGGCCAAAAGCCTACTCAAGAATGGACTGGGCTGGAGCTGGTACAGCACTCCACCCCCGTGCCTTCGGTTTTTCCAACACTCCAGCCCCGTTTTGGAGGAGTACGTTCAAGAACTGTTGGAGAAAAAGGTGATCCGAAAGGTGAAGTCCATCAAATTCCAAGGGAGGCTGTTTTGTGTTCCCAAGAAAGACTCGGAAAAACTCAGAGTCATTCTGGACTTGTCGCCACTCAACAAGTTCATAGTGAATTGCAAATTCAAGATGCTAACACTGCAACACATAAGGACCTTACTGCCCAAGAGGGCAAACTCAGTCTCTATAGACTTGTCAGACGCCTATTGGCACATTCCAATCAGCCGTCGACTCTCCCCCTACATAGGGTTCAGGCTACAACGGAGACTGTACGCCTTCAGAGCCATGCCATTCGGGCTAAACATAGCCCTAAGGATTTTCACGAGGCTTGCGAGCGCAGCTCTCAAACAATTACGCCTAAAAAGAATTCAGGTAGTAGCCTACCTGGACGACTGGCTGGTGTGGGCAGCATCCGAGACCGAATGCTTGCAAGCTTCCAGTCAGGTGATCCAGTTCCTAGAGTACCTAGGCTTCAAGATCAACAGAAAAAAGTCTCGACTTTCTCCATCCCAAAAGTTCCAGTGGCTGGGAATCCACTGGGACCTTTTGTCACACAGTTTCTCCATCCCGACGAAGAAAAGGAAGGAGATAGCGGGCTCTGTCAAGAGACTCCTAGATTCCGAAAGGATATCAAGACGCGAACAGGAGAGGGTACTAGGCTCTCTCCAGTTTGCTTCAGTGACAGACCCAGTGCTAAGAGCACAGCTAAAGGATGCAACCGGAGTTTGGAGAAGGTATGCATCAAACGCGCGAAGAGACCTGAGAAGACCAGTGCCGCCTCGGCTACGTACTCTTCTCAGACCTTGGTCCCAAGCCAGACATTTAAAGAAGTCGGTTCTTCTTCAGCCACCTCCCCCGTCGATGACGATTCACTCAGAAGCCTCAAAGGAGGGATGGGGAGGTCACTCTCATCGGAAAAAAGTCCAGGGGACTTGGTCCAAGCTATTCAGGACCTTTCATATAAACTTTCTAGAAGCTATGGCAGTGCTCCTTACCTTAAAGAAAGTTTCCCCGCGTCACTCGATCCACATAAGATTGGTGATGGACAGCGAGGTGGTTGTGAGATGCTTGAATGCTTGAAACGACAAGGGTCGAGGTCACCACCTCTCAACCAAGTGATGTTAGCCATTTTCCGATTGGCGGAAAAGAAGAAGTGGTACCTGTCGGCAGTTCACCTTCAAGGAGTCCGCAATGTGACAGCGGACGCTCTATCCAGGTTCACACCGATAGAGTCGGAATGGTCCTTAGACGCAGGATCATTCTCCTTCATTCTGAATCAAGTCCCGGAACTGCAGATAGACCTCTTTGCGACGAAAGACAACAAGAAGTTGCCCCTGTACGTGTCCCCGTACGAGGACCCCTTAGCGGAAGCAGTGGACGCAATATCCCTCGACTGGAACAGATGGTCCAGGATTTATCTGTTCCCTCCTCACAACCTTCTGTTGAGGGTCCTCAACAAACTGAGATCCTTCAAGGGGGTAGCGGCAATAGTGGCCCACAAGTGGCCGAACAGTATGTGGTTCCCCTTAGCGTTGGAACTACAGATGAAGTTCGTGCCGCTACCACATCCAGTTCTTACCCAGCGAGTCCAGAAGTCGACTGTCTGCGCTTCATTACAGAAAACCCGGACCCTGCAGCTCATGATTTTCTCGCCCTTGCGGTGAGAAAGCGTTTCGGGATTCCGAAAGCCAGCATAGACTTCCTAGAGGAATATAAGTGCAAATCGACTAGGAGGCAATATGAGTCATCTTGGAGAAAATGGGTGGCCTTTGTAAAGGCAAAGAATCCGCAGGAGATGTCAACAGACTTCTGCTTATCCTTCTTCATCCACCTCCATGGCCAAGGGTTGGCAGCTAACACGATTTCAGTGTGTAAATCCACTTTGATGAGACCCATTTTATTTGCCTTCCAGATCGACCTAGGTAACGAGATCTTTAATAAAGTTCCGAAAGCCTGCGCTAGGCTCAGACCTTCAGCACCTCCAAAGCCCATCTCATGGTCTTTAGACAAAGTTCTTCATTTCGCCTCCCTGTTGAGCAATGAAGAATGTGCGTTAAAGGATTTGACGCAAAAAGTTATTTTCCTATTTGCACTCGCGTCCGGGGCCAGGGTTAGTGAGATCGTAGCCCTCTCGAGAGAGGCAGGTCGTGTTCAGTTCCTGGATGGGGGGGGAATCTGAACCTGTTTCGGATCCTACGTTTCTCGCCAAGAATGAGTTACCCACCAACAGGTGGGGTCCCTGGAGAATCTGCCCTCTGAAAGAAGATGCATCTCTATGTCCAGTAGAATGCCTAAAGGTCTATCTTCGTAGAACTTCAGACTTCAAGGGTGGTCAACTATTCAGGGGAGAAACATCAGGCTCAAATTTATCTCTGAATCAACTCAGAGCAAAAAATCACATATTTTATTTGCAGAGCGGATCCTGACAGTACACCCGCAGGTCACGATCCGAGGAAAGTTTGCCTCATCCCTAAATTTCTTTAATTGTATGGATTTTGAACATCTCCGTTCATACACGGGCTGGAAGTCTTCCAGGGTGTTCTTTCGCCACTATGCGAAGCAAGTAGAGGAACTTAAGAGATCTTTGGTAGCAGTGGGTCGTGTAGTTAACCCTACTGTTTAACTCTGCGAGGAACAGTGGTCTTAATTGGACGATTAAGTCCAGGGTGAGTGTGTAGGTACATACTGTACTACAAACTAAATGAGGGCACCAAGTGCCCATATAGACTGTTCCTTCTTTCAAAGGTGAACCTAGCATAAGTTCAGACATGTGTGCCGAGCGTTTCTAACGCTAATGTGATTAATTTGTAATACAGACTTTTATGACTTGATACCTCGGTATCTTATTAAAGTGGTGTTTAATGGTTTTCCTTTCAGATAAACAAGTTCTGTTTACTATCATACTTATGCTTAAAGTTTTGGGTTATACTCTTTTATATATAGTATATATATATATATATATTATATATATATATATATTTATATATATATATATATATATATATATATATATATATATATATATATATATATATATATATATATATATATATATATATATATATATATATATATATATTTCTTGTTAACCTGTCTGTTTATTATCTACTTGTTCTTGAGAACCTTGCGTCTCTTTCACCTGTGTCAATTTGTTGGTATAATTGAGCATTTTAATTCTATGTATCTTATCTGGGATAATTCTGATAGAATTGTTCTGTTACGCAAGCTATGTTGCATTGGTTTATGTAGTCCCCTAATGGGAGGACTCCGTCCCATAAAGGGACGAGGGCGGCTTTATTAGTTTCTTCCTATGCGGATATAAACCTTTGTCCAATACAAGTATTGTGCGGATTACTGGTCAATATATATTGACGCAGTGGTTCTATACAAACTATGCTTTACTTAATATAGGGCGAGACCACTATATTAGCTTGCCTGGTATTCATACATAGATATATGTACTCTTCGAGACTTTCCAGAGTCTAGTAGGACTCTTCCCTGTAGGGGGCAGGAAGGTCTAACATAGTTTATAGTTAGTTTGAAAAGATGTATAACGGTAATATCTTAGGTCTCTAGGTCTAGTCGACCGGGAAAAAATTACCTCCGGGGAGTACGGCACGTTCTGAGAATCCACAGATACAGTAATGCTCTGGTACACTTCCATCAGGATGACAGGGCTTGAGCCCAAAAAACAGATTTTGAGCGAAGCGAAAAATCTATTTTTGGGTGAGATAGCCATGTCGTCGTAATGGACCCGCCCTTGCCTTTCTAAGAAAGGGCTGTAGGACCCCTCCCTACATACAGTATCTGTAGCACCTCGTGTACGCTACAAGGAATACAGATGGCGCCAGGATTGGCGCCAGGATTGGCGCCAGGCACGCATACGAATCGGGGATAGGGAAGGCCTTGGGAGCGGCTCCCCCTTTTTCTTTCCTGAATTCGTATCTCGTCAATCACCTCCTACGAGACGAAATCTCTGTCCAAGATGTAGATTGCCATATGACGTGTCTAGAATACGTCCTCTGATATGTCGCGATATCCCTTTCACGAGGGATACTCGCTCCAGGAGTTAGAATTCTGGTACCTTAAGGTAAATTCTCTGGGAATATCGCCGTAGTTGTAATATACCCTAGGAAGCTAACCTATAGGAACTTCCATCAGGACGACATGGCTATCTCACCCAAAAATAGATTTTTCGCTTCGCTCAAAAATCCGTTATATATATATATATATATATATATATATATATATATATATATATATATATATAGTATATATATATATATATATATATATATATATATATATACATATTATTATGTATATATATATATATATATATATATATATATATATATATATATATATATATATATATATATATATATATATATATATATATATATATCTTTATACTAGTGTATAAGACCCATTAAAATTGACGGCTAGATATTTAGATAGATATGCACACACGTGGACACGTACCCCTTCTTACCAGGGTATGAGTACTCCCACTTCCCTTTACCCGAGAGACAGGGAGAGATAAGTATGGCTGGAAGTATATATATATATATATATATATATATATATATATATATATATATATGTAATTATATGTATATATATATATATATATATATATATATATATATATATATATATATATATATATATATATATATACATATTTATACATATATGTAATTATATATATATATATATATATATATATATATATATATATATATATATATATATATATATATATATATATATATATATATATATATATATATATATATATATATATATTTATATAATATATATATATATATATATATATATATATATATATATATATATAATATATATATATATATATATTTACATATATTCATATATATATATATATATATATATATATATATATATATATATCTATATATATAACCAGACC
>NC_090744.1:4357967-4360467 GCF_036898095.1 Palaemon carinicauda | reverse complement strand
TAACCAATCTTGAATTAATATCAAGGTATATTAGGCTTAACAATAAACTCTCATTTGATTATTTTTTTTGGAGCCGTCAACACTTGTGGTTCACGAAACGGCCCTTCGCCAGTGAGTCGAATAACATGATTGGAAAGTCTCATTTCGACTTAACTATCAAGAATTGTTTCATTAATTGAATTCTGGATCATTTTCCGAGAGATTTCACTCGTGTCAGCCTTGAGAATCTCTATTCTAAAAGCAATAGGATGAAAAAACAATTGATAGGATTTCAATTGTTGGTACTGTTCTTGAATATTTTATTTTGATTGTTAATTCATTCTCTTTTCCTTGTTTCCTTTCCTCACTGGGCTATTTTCCATGTTGGAGCCCTTGGGTTTATAGCATCTTGCTTTTCCAACTAGGGTTGTAGGTTAGCATATAATAATAATAATAATAATAATAATAATAATAATAATAATAATAATAATAATAATAATAATAATGATCGTAATAATAATAATGATAATTCTATTACTTATAAAAGTAGTATTAAATAAAATTTGGTAAAGTATTATTAAATGTAATTTTGCAAAAGTATTATTAAATGTAACTTGCAAAAGGTTATCGTACATTTGACAGCTGAAATGACATTACTTTTGTTCTTTTTGTCCACTATCGTACATAGGTAGAAAGTTTTCTGGGCGTGAAAAAAGCAAACAAGGCTTTTGGAGGAGGCTAAAAATAAAAAATTTTTGGACCGTAAAAAAAAAAAAAAAAAAAAAAAAAAAAAAAAAAAAAAAAAAAAAAAAAAAAAAAAAAAAATACGAGGGGGAAATTTGCAAAAAAAAAAAAAAAAAAAAAAAATATCCCTAATCTATTGTTTAGCCTTATATCCTTTTTAAAATAGAAATGAATTTATATATTTAGGCTTCTTTTACAATACCTTAAATATCCTAGACACACATTAGTTATGAAATGAATATAAATTGTAGTTTCCATAAACATTATTAAAAGCTTTATTGATATTGAGATTATAATTAATTTATTATTATTACATTTTTTAAATAATTATTATCGAAATTATTATTTTTATTATTAGAATTATTATTAATTTATCATACTTATTAAAATTTTTGTTAATTATTATTATCATTAAGATTATTGATTATTATTAATATCAAAATTATTAATTCATTATTATTATTGAAGTTTTTGGAAATTAATAAAATCATTATTATTATTATTATTATTATTATTATTATTATTATTATTATTATTATTATTTTTATTATTATTATTATTATTATTATTATTATCATCAAAAACATTATTTTATCTCATTCCAAATATTTCTTAAGAAATGTTTTCATGAAGAATAAAAATGGCAATAATTCAAAATCCTGTATCTGATAATCTATATTAATTTATTATTATTAGAATTTTTAAATGGTTATTATTATTAAAATTAACACTAATATTAGAATTATTATTAACTTACTATTATCATAAAAAATTTGAAATTATTGCAATTACACATTATTGAAATTA
Source organism: Palaemon carinicauda (assembly GCF_036898095.1). Lineage (NCBI taxonomy): Eukaryota > Metazoa > Arthropoda > Malacostraca > Decapoda > Palaemonidae > Palaemon > Palaemon carinicauda. Next base: position 4,358,937 of record NC_090744.1, on the reverse strand, counting down.
TTATTATTATTATTATTATTATTATTATTATTATTATTATTATTATTATTATTATTATTATTATTATTATTATTATTAAATCAATTCCAAATTGTTAATATCTTCAAAATTACTAGAATTACTATTTTCAAAACTATTATAATTGATATTTCAAAATTATTAGAATTATTGTACTCCAAGTTATTATAATTACTATTTACAAAATTATTATAATTAATATTTTCAAAATTATTATAATTAATATTTTCAAAATGATTATAATTAATATTTTCAAAATTATTATAATCAATCATTTTCTTATGATTAGGATTATTATTGGAGAATATAGACAAGAACCATTTTCCTAATTCACAGAGTATGAACAAACACTAAAATATCAAGTGCTGAAAATGTCAGAGAAAACAAATTCTTCTCAAAGCCCGGAAGGATTGGAAATAAAAAAGAAAGTAAGCAATGAAATTCCTTTATTCTAGATGCAGCAAAGGTAAATATTCATAGAAGGACTGAATGCCAGATTTTGTTTACCCTCTGTGTACGTTGTTGTTTACCCTTCTGAATAGTTTAGTGTTTTGGAAGAATTTTTCTTATTATAAGAGGGTGAATTCGAAAGGCAGTTCAATTCATTTTGGTCTTAAACTATAACTCTTTATTGAGGTTTTTCATTATGATTCACTGTTTAGATATTTAATTACATTTCAAACTTTCTCTCTCTCTCTCTCTCTCTCTCTCTCTCTCTCTCCTCTCTCTCTCTCTCCTCTCTCTCTCTCTTTCAATTTAGGCAGATAAGTATTACTTTATATGTCAATATGATGTATATATATAGTAGTGTAAACATAAGTAACTATCGATTTCAACCCCCCCCCCCTCTCTCTCTCTCTCTCTCTTCTCTCTCTCAATTTAGGCAGGTAAGTATTACTTTATATGTTAATATAATGTTATATATAGTAGGGTAAACATGAGTATCTATCGA
>NC_090744.1:4334267-4351767 GCF_036898095.1 Palaemon carinicauda | reverse complement strand
TTAGAAGGTATTATCACTCTTTTTACAAAACTTTTCAAAATAAAATATAACAACAAATAGTATACTCGCAAATGGTCCAATGATTTGTGGTTCTGTGTTCGAAACTAAGCTCTATTTTCGGAAGAACTCGAGTAATTTATTCAGTTTTCGTTCTTCCGACACACCCTCTTTTCATATTGGTGAAAGAGTAATGGATGCACATCTCTCCTGATTTCTTCTTTATATCCTGAGTTAGGAATTCTTTTTCATTCTCAGTTCTTCTGTCTTCATTTATCTTAACTTTTTGCAAGACTTTGATTTTTTTTTTTCTTCGTGAGCTTTTTAGACCAGGTTTTGAGATATGGTTTCCAATGATACATTTCCTTCAAATCTATCTTTGTTGAAAATAAATATTGAGATGTTCCTAGCAAGAAATCGAAAAAAGAAACTTTTCCAATCAGTAATATAATTAACCTATACAGATTTTAATATATAATGTAATGAACTTTTTGAAATACATTTTAAATAGCTTTTAAGACATAAAATTGAATAATTTGTTAAAATTTTGTCTTTAAAACTGATATCAGGGCGTAATAATAATAATAATATTAATAATAATAATGATAATAATAATAATAATAATTATAATAATAGAGATCTGGGCGAGGCAGGCTAGAATCTCTTCTATCTTTCACAAATGGCAAATGAAATGCTGAGAAAAAGATGACTTTTATACAAGTTCCTCCACCAATTCTTCTTTCCCTGCAAATATCATATCAGAATTTTCTTAACGAGCAGATGGCAACCGGTTCCCAATGCTGTTGAAAAATGAGATTAAATTTACGGTTGAATTCACATCTCTGATGGTAATGTAATGATAGTGTAATCTTCTGTTTTTTTAAACTTTGTGTTTTTATATATTATTTTGCATTATTACAATGGTTGATATTTGCACAGGTTTTACTTCTTAAGTTGTTCGTATAATCATACGATTTACAGTTTAATGAAGCAATAATTTGAAGAGTTTATTTTTATATGAAAAAAATAAATATGTACGTGCTCTCTCTCTCTCTCTCTTCTCTCTCTCTCTCTTCCTCTCTCTCTCTCTCTCTCACTCTCTCTCTCTCTCTCTCTCTCTTTTTAATTTCCTTGCATAATCATGTGATTTATAGTTTAATAAAGAATGTTTATAAAATGAGTGTATTTTTTAATATGAATAATGAAATATGCATGTGCTCTCTCTCTCTCTCTCTCTCTCTCTCTCTCTCTCTCTCTCTCTCTTTGTACGAATAAATTTCATCCATCAAATTTATATTTACATAGGGTGATCATGTGGTCTTAATATATGTAAACATGACTAACAAGAACGATTGAAATAATCGAAATTTTGTATTTTTCATCAAAATTGAAAGACAAACTATCATTGTAGAAAATGAACATTTAGCTCCTCTTCTAAAAACCTATAAAATAATCAAAAAATATTTAAAAGTATATAGAAAAAAAAATAAATCGTTTTTTCTAATACATGAATAAGATGTTCCATCAAAAATAGCTAAAAAATATTTTTTTTTTCTATTGACACAAATGAAAATAACCAAAACATTTTATTTTTTCATCCAATTGAAATCAATATTTTTTTAAATTTTTCCTTCTTATTAAGAGCAAACAAAATTAGGTTATTTTATTTAATAAAAATAATTTACCTTTAATGTTTTCATTCAATTAAAAATAATAGAATATTGCAATTTTCATCCAATTTAAAACAATCAAAATTAAGTTTATGTTACTTATTAGAAATAATCAAAATTTAAAGTTCTCATTCAAATGAAAATAATAGAAAATTTATATTTTTTCTATGTAATACAAAAAGAAACGTTAATAAAATCATATCACTCTCCTACTACATAAAGAAGACGGCCCTTCAACACTTGATTGTTCTAAAGTCTTCTGCAGCGATGTTGGAGAATGAAGTATTGCTTCATAAAAACCCGTCTTACCAACGGGGAAAACTCCTGACACTTGACACTATTTTATGGAGCCGTAACATCGCAATTTAGGCCGGGTTGGCCCTGTCCCTATGGCGATGATTTGGCTATTCGTGGAAGAAATGCTCAGCCAAGCCATCATCACCCCCACCCCCACCCTCTCTTTATTAGGATGCAAATATTCACAATACTCATCCCCCCATCTCTCTCTCTCTCTCTCTCTCTCTCTCTCTCTCTCTCTCTCTCTCTCTCTCTCTCTCTCTCTCTCTCTCTCTCTCTCTCTCTCATTTCCACGTATAGTCATATGATTGATAGTTTAACGAAACAAGAGTATAAACAAGAATGAAATATGTGTATGCTCTCTCTCTCTCTCTCTCTCTCTCTCTCTCTCTCTCTCTCTCTCTCTCTCTCTCTCTCTCTCTCTCTCTTTATATATATATATATATATATATATATATATATATATATATATATATATATAAATAAATATATATATATATATATATATATATATATATATATATATATATATATATTATTCTGTTGATATTCAATTTTAATCTCTTAATTGATTCCATAAAGAAAATATATAAACAATTATTTATATACAGCTTTTTTGCTTGGGGGTAAATTAGGGCATGTTGTTCTATCTCATTTTCCTTCCTCTTGTTCTTTTCGAAGTTTTTATAGTTTATATGAGCAGGATCTGATTTAATATTTTTTCTCTCCTTGAAATAGTTTATTCTGTTTATTTACTTTTCTAATGTAGTTTATTTATTTCCTTGTTATTTTTCCTCACTGGGCTATTTTTCCCTGTTGGAGCTTTTGGACTTATAGCATCTTGCTTTTCCAACTAGGGTCATAGCCTAGATTGTAATAATAATAATAATAATAATAATAATAATAATAATAATAATAATAATAATAATAATGGTAATGATAATTTTAATATTAATAATAATAAGGGTATATAGCATCTTGCTTTTCCAACTAGGGTCATAGCCTAGCTTGTAATAATAATAATAATAATAATAATAATAATAATAATAATAATAATAATAATAATAATAATAATAATAATAATATCAAGGGAATATAGCATCTTGCTTTTCCAGCTAGGGTCATAGCCTACCTTGTACTAATAATAATAATAATAATAATAATAATAATAATAATAATAATAATAATAATATCAAGGGCCTATAGAATCTTTCTTTTCCATCCTGGGTTATAATAATAATAATAATAATAATAATAATAATAATAATAATAATAATAATAATTATATTAAGGGAATATAGCATCTTTCTTTTCCATCTAGGGTTATAATAATAATAATAATAATAATAATAATAATAATAATAATGAGAGCTGTTAATAGACATCATAAAGAATGTAGACAATGACAGCCTCCTGGTCCGGCTCTTACTACTTGAAAATAAAGTTATATTTCAACTGATGATGGACAGAAGCTTAATATGTTTTTTTTCTCTTTTTCAATACTGTTTATGCCGATTCATGAAAACACAGATATATAAACTAAAGGTTGAAGGTGTCTGGTTTCAGTTATGGTTTCATCAGAATAGAGGCTCACCAAAACGCCAGCCTTGCCCGGCTCAACCCCTCACTGTGATGCCCAACCACAGCACTCGTCTTCCCAGTAAACCGCTTAAACTATCCATCTGTCACCATGTGAATGCTAGGCAAAAACGTTACTACTGTACTACCAAGGAAGTTTAATTTTTATTTCGAGTAATAAATAGAGATATGAATATGTACGGTGAAGGGAAACTACGAGAAATTAAATCTAAGAAAAAATAATGGGAACCAGACACTTACATCTGTTTCTTAATTAATAATTTTGAAAGGTGAAATTCATTTGAATCATATATATATATATATATATATATATATATATATATATATATATATATATATACATATATCTATCTATCTATCTCTATCTATCTATCTATCTATCTATATATATATATATATATATATATATATATATATATATATATATATATATACATATATCTATCTATCTATCTATCTATCTATCTATATATATATATATATATATATATATATATATATATATATATATGTATATTTATAGATATATATATACATACATATACATACATATATATATATATATATATATATATATATATATATATTTATATATATATATATATATATATATATTTATATATATATATATATATATACATATCTATATATATATATATATATATATATATATATATATATATACATATATATATACAAATATATATATATATATATATATACATATATATATATATATATATATATATATATACATATATATATATATATACACACATATATATATCTATATATATACACACACAATCACATATATATATATATATATATATATATATATATATATATATATATATATATATATATTTATATAGATAGATAGATAGATATATATATATATATATATATATATATATATATATATATATATATATATATATATATATATATATATATATATATATATATATATATATATATATATATATATATATATATATTTATATATATATATCAGCGAAAACCATCAAATATATTCCTTCATAGCATGAGGACCTCACATCTGTCAGGTCAAGTCCAGTTACATCAATGAGAACTTTCATCTATCCACGGCTTATTTAAGGCTTAACAGTGACTTCCAAATGTCGATCATTCAAAAAGTCATAATTGTTTAGTCTTTTATCCATCGACATTAAGCTGTCTACATAAATCGTGCAATGTTGTTCCATACAGACACCGAGTCTGTTAGGATGCAGTAAATTACAGGTGTTAATCTAGTGGCCTCCAGACAAACATTTCATGGATTTTACAGAGCGTTGAAAGGTATATTACTTGACTCTGGTCGTTACAGCCAGAAATATTAAAACTCAACCCGACATTATTTCTTACATTCACAATTAAATAAATATTTAAAGGTCGCTCATGAATGGCAGATGCAATAGACAGTGACAATGCCTTACCAGGACAGTGTACTAGATAATGACCATATATACTGTATATCTAGCGATCTTCCTGACTGGAGTTCGAGATCAAGCTTGATAGTTTCTAGTGTCTGCAACCTCACCATCCTTGTGAACTAAGTATCGGTGGTTTGGGGGAGCCTGTAAGTCTACCTTCTGGAGTCATCAGCAGTCATTGCCTGGCCCGGCCTGGTCCTAGTTTGGATAAGGAGGGATTAGTAAGTCTCTATGAGTCTAAAGCAGTGTCACTTTCCCCTGCCTCTGCCATTAATGAACGAACTTTTAACCTGGGTACTCGTATGTCTTTCTGTCAGGAATAATCTAAGGCGACCAAAAGGGATTCACTTATTCCACCTCTACTTAGCCAACGTGAAAGGTATCGTTTATTATGGACAGTTTCTAAAGTTTTGACCTTATAATGGTGTCATTTGTAACACAGAATTCCAGAGTCTCATATATTATGATTGCATCCCTTCAGCATCTCTAATGAAGAAGACTTTAACTTACTGACGTTGGAGATTTTTCCCGCTGTATTTCACGAAGCACCATTGTGTTATACAATAACTAACCATTATGTAGGCTGGCATATCTTATATATCCATTTTTGGACAACAAATGAGAAAAAGAGAAATAACGAGTTTATGCCTTTTTCTAGATTTTAATCGTAATAAAAAATTCCATTTTACTTATATTAAATAATTTTTCTTTTGTTATAACCTATCTTGGAAACGTGTTTAAAGGAAGTACAGTTTTGGACACAAACATTCCGAAAACACCTTGCCGAACAACTGCACCCTGTCACACCCTTACTTCACGTCGAGTAAGCAAACAGATAGTGTAAGAAAAGATCCCTAAACTAGTGTATGCTACCCGTCAAAAATGACGGTTAACATAGATATGCACTCACACAAACAGACTCAACTCTTCCCAACCCTTTGCCCTTTTTTCTTGGGGTATACACTCGCCAGGGTATGAATACTTCCTCATCCCCTACTCAAGGGATGGGGAAGAACAAGTACCTATACGTCTAGGAATGGTACTGTGCGTGACCAGAAATATGTATATATATATATATATATATATATATATATATATATATATATATATATATATATATAAATATATATATATATATATATATACATATATATATGTATATATATGTATGTATATATATATATATATATATATATATATATATATATATATATATATATATATATATATATATATATATATATCCAGACACTTCCTCTCTATTACATAGGGAAGATATTTGCAACCTTATGATCACACCTGGTTTGTTTCTAGCTCACCAGTTACATGCAATACACTTTGATCAACATATTCCCTAAAAAACGCCTGTATAAAAAACCCTTATTTTTCCCATTGAAATAAAACACATCCGTCACTCGCATCACAACCCAATACTTTGGAATGACTTTCCAATTCGAGTAATCAAAAAAAAAAAAAAAATTAATAAATAAATAAAAGAGAAGGAGAGATGTGAAGAAGCAAGTATCCTCGGCTCTCAACGCCTTAATTTACAAACTTCCCCTGAAAATATGATTTTTCATATCGCTTACTTTTTTTATTGGTTTCCAATCTGGTAGTGGATTATTTTTTGCCTGCTTCTATTTGGATGTGATCAAGGTAAAGAGATTTTTCATTTACTAGTTCCTTACTGTTTATGTTATTATTATTATTATTATTATTATTATTATTATTATTATTATTATTATTATTATTATTATTATTATTATTATTATTATTATCATTATTATTATTATTATTATTAAGAAATATTCCAATATCACATCCATGTGTGTTTATCTTCACAAAATGATTTTGAATTGAAGATACGTAATTATTAAGGTATCCATATTATGATATATACATTTTCTTGAAATAAAAAACTCAAAATATATATTTAATTGAGTGTTTGGAATAATACTGTACACACCAGCTATCGATCTCGTAAGATCAGTAAATTAGATCAGTCTATTTTAGCAAATGAAAGATTGCAAAGTTTTTTCCTATTTCTGAATTTCATGGCAGAATTTTATATATATTCTAAAAAATTTAGTTTGTCAAGAACTTTGTTTTTGGGAAGTTTTTTGAGAAATTTATTTTTTTATCTTTTTGTATTTCAATGCAACATTCAATATTTATTCTGAGAAAAAAAAAATTAGCGTCCTAAGAAATTTGTTTTTGGGAAATTCTTTGAGAAACTGTTTTGAGAAATTGTTTTCAACTGCTGTTTGAATTGCTTTGAACAAAAATATGTAAAACTTTAATAGTATAATAATGAACGTCTGTACGACTCTCATTTCTATTTTTTTTTTTCACAAAATTTAGATTGGATTTTGAGAAGTGGCAATGTTACTTCGAGGAGTTTTTTCATTTTCTATTTTTAAATTATAGTTTTAGTTTATTATTCTGAAACAAATAACTTACCTTTGCACAGTTTCCATTCCAGGTAGTAGGTTGGCTAGGGCACCAGCCACCCGTTGAGATGCTACCGCTAGAGAGCTAAGGGTTCTTTTGACTAGCCAGACAGTACATACGTCTCCAAAATTTGCTTATGTTATCTTTCTATCAAAATCAATATGGTTGACCGGGCATGCTATTGTGCATGTATTATAAAATAAATGTCCATATAGAATCTACAGGTCTTTTCCATCATGAGGCTCAATACTACACAGTATTCTAGAAGTTTTATTTCAGCGGTGACCAATTTGTAGAATGATCTTCGTAATCGGGTAGTTGAATCTGTAGAACTTCAGAAGTTCAAACTTGCAGCAACTGTTTTTATGTTGAACAGGCTGACATAGGTTTTTCATAGTTTATATATGAAATATCTGTTTTGATGTTGTAACTGTTTTTAAACTATTTCATTAAGTATTAATTATTTTTCATATCGTTTATTTATAACCTTATTGCCTTTTCTCACTGGGCTATTTTCCCTATTGGAGCTCTTGGGCTATAGGCATCTTGCTTTCCAAGCGTGGATTATAGCTTAGCTAATTCTACTACTACTACTACTACTACTACTACTACTACTACTACTACTACTAATAATAATAATAATAATAATAATAATAATAATAATAATAATAATAATAACAATAATAATAATAAAATATTGTCGATAGATAGAACTATGAAACGTGACAGACTCGCTAAATAATGGTTAAAACATGCAATCATTGTAGATGCAAACTGCATCTAAATTATCAGATCTAACTAGGAAAGGTTAAGTTTGCTTTATTTTTGTTTTTATTAATTCAATCATAAAAGCGTTATTGATTAATATTTTTTTTTCTGTAGTTTCCGGGAAAAATTCGTTATATTGTTTCCCCTTCGGTCAATTGCCAACAGATCTTGATAATATGATGCCAGAACTATTGCTGAAAACACACTAAAACTAATCTTGAAAAGCTAACTTGCATGTAATTTGTTTCTAATTCTCGTAATATCTCTGACTTCGATTCATTAAACAATCAAATTGCGATTACTGAATAAAATATTATAAAGTTATCTACAAAGTAAACTATACAAAAACTAATATGCCAGACAGGTAACTGCATTAGAGATATACAGGAAATCGTATTACATCAAGATGACACGTCAGAGACAAGAGGTGGAATGCGTTTTGGACCATCCAAGACGAATTCTTTCTCGTAAGTACAAATCTAATACATAAAATCAGTTTAAGCACCATTGGACAATGATTTATTCCCGATGATAATCTCGCAGCCGAACCAAAGCTAGAATAACTTCAATGGAGGGTTTCCCGATGTTGTAATTTGAAGAACTGATATCCTTCACAAAGGGGAATATTATATTAGAGTGGAGAGTGTACCTGTTAGTAATGTCCTTTCATAGGATTTTATACTTCAATATTGAATTAGAAAATACACAAAATCTATATCTCATAAAGTTATCATATATTTTGTACAAACTGCACACCTCTCATATAAAGTATAACAAAGAGCATGTGTCTGGTTGTATAAAAACACACACCCACATATATATATATATATATATATATATATATATATATATATATATATATATATGTATGTATATATATACATATATATATATATATATATATATATATATATATATATATATATATATGTATATAAATATATATGTATATAAATATATATATATATATATATATATATATATATATATATATATATATATATATATATATATATATAGATATATATATATATATATATATATATATATATATATATATATGTATATATATATGTATATATATTTATATATTTATATATATATATATTTTTTTGTATATATATATATATATATATATATATATATATATATATATTACATGTATATATACATATATATATATATATATATATAGATATATATATATATATACATATATATATATATATATATATATATATATATATATATATATATATATATATTACCTGTATATATATACATACATATATATATATATATATATATATATATATATATATATATATATATATGTATATTTATATATATATATATATATATATATATATATATATATATATATATATATATGTATATATATATATATATATATATATATATATATATATATATATATATATATATATATGTATATATATAAATAGCGCACACAAAACCACACATACACATACTCACACATATGTATATATATATATATATACATATATATATATGTATATATATATATATATATATATATATATATATATATATATTTATATATATATATATATATATATATATATATATATATATATATATATATATGTATATATATATATATATACTTTTTCTGTCACACTTTGCTACACTTGCTACACTACCAGAAACTGGGTCTCTCCCCGTCCCTCAGGTAGATGGGAGAGGTGGTTTCCCAAAAGATACACTGTGTGTGCGCGTGTGCATGTGCCCGCATATCTATCTTTATATTTAGTCATCATTTTTGACGGGTTACGTATACTATTTATAATAAATTCTTCAAGACACTGCTGTATATAACGAATTGAAAACTTTTTGAACTTAGTTAATAGTTTGATAACTTTAATAAGAATTCAGTCTTTGATAGGCTAACAATTCCAATTTGAAACTTTTTATTTCTTTTTTTTATCATTAAAAGGCATCGATAAGAATGGAATTATTCCTTCTTAGTTTATTGAGCATTCAAACCATTGTTCTCTAGTCTTGGATAGTGCCATACCATCAGTACCATGGTCTTTCACTATCTTGGGTTAGAGTTCTCTTGCTCGAGGGTACAATCGAGCACACTATTCTATCTTATTACTCTTCCTCTTGTTTTTTTTTATTTTTTAAGTTTTTATCATTTATCTGTGAAAGATTTGTTTTTTGTTGTTATTGTTCCTAAAATATTTTATTTAGTAGTTAATTAGTTCTCGTGTAGTTTCCTTATTTCCTTTCCTTACTGGGCTACTGACTCTATTGGAGCCCTCGGGCTTATAGCATCCTGCTTTTCCAACTAGGGTTGTAGCTTAGCAAGTAATAATATAGTATTAGCTGCAAGATGTTTTCTCTTTAGCAAATATTGATACATCTTCCTAATACACAAACTTTTAAGTTGGTAAACTCCAATGCAAAATGGTAGAGCATAGAAAAAGAAAATAATGCAGCAGGTGAGATATTTCTTCAAAAGTTTTTTCCAAACGTTTTCGTATTCAGAATTGCAGTGTGAACTTAAGTCTGCAAAAGTTAGGGCTACGTTTTAGGTGAAGAATTATTCATATAATAAATTAACCTTAGATAGAGGTTTGAAGGTTTAAAAACTGCTTATGAATTGTAGAGGCAAGAGACAGTGTCATTGCCCTACCAAGCAGGACAATGCCCTATACTGACCATATATAAATAAGATCAGCATCCAATGGCCCTGTGCACCAAAGGTAGGACCCCGGAGGGCCCGGCAATGGCTGCTGATGACTCGGCAGATAGATCTATAGACTCACACAAAGACCCCTTCCTTACAAGGATGGTGAGGGTGCAACTAATTTGTAACATATCAGTCAATACCATTTGATATTATCAGGGCTGAAGTGGTGGGATATTTCAGGTAAACAACGGATTTGTTATTGTTTGAAACGAAATAAAAAAAAAAATATCCCAGAATTGTATGAACAATAAATGGTGTTTACAGTTAATATGGTAAGTGGCTCGAATCTGGAAATGTTTGTTTATAAGAAAATTCTTAATGTAAGCAAAAGTAGGAGTATTCATTTATGGGGAATTTATTTACTCTGTCCTTCCAGCCAAACTAATCAAGAAGCCCGTATGTAGGAAGTAAACATATCGGTGTTTTTTAGAAAACATCATTGGAACGAAGTAAGCAGCGAGAAATTAGATTTCATAAATATAGAAAATACTGAACCATATCATCATCATCATCATTATCATCACCAACATCATCATTTCCATCATCATTATCATCAGCCGTGCTAGTACACGGCAGGATAAAGGTTGTGGTGGCCTATAAGGTAACGACCGTGACTGGTGATCACCAGACTGGGGTTTGCATCCTGCCCAAAACTCGTTAGTTCCTTTAGGTCGCTGCAACCTAACCATCTTTGGGAGCTTAGGATGGGGGAGCCTATATGTCTAGCTGCTTATTCATCAGCAGCCATTGCTTGACCCTACTTGGTCCTAACTTGGATGAAGATTGGGCTTCGACACTGATCGTACGTATATATGGTCAGTCTCTAGGGCATTATCCTGTTTGATAGGACAATGTTACTGTCCCTTGATCTGCCATTCATGAGGGCCATTTAAAACCTTTAAAAAGTGTCCTTCCACTCTCGTCTGTTTATGGTCTTCTATGCAGGAAGCATTATTACATATGTATTTATTTATTTATTGTTTTATTTATTTATTTAATTGTTTATTTATCTATGACCATTTCCCAAATATTTTTCAAAAAATCAGATCTGATAATTTCAATAATATTATTTATCTATGAGACTAATAATCTATCTATCTATCTATCTATCTGTCTATCTGGCTCGTTATTTATCTATCAGTTTATTGAAAATTTGCAACATCTAATGAAACTTGTCATCCAACATTAATTATTAAATGAAAAAAAAAAATTATTTTCTAAATCCCTCTCATTAGAAATACCAATGTATTTCGTCAATAAATTAATGTAAATTCAACATCATTTATATTGAAATGAATATCAACTTAATTTTTATATCTACTTTAAAACTTTTAATGTTTCTTAAAAACATCAAAGTAGGTAGTTTGTAATGTGATTATATTGACGATTTTAATACAATTAGTCATTTCACCAAAATATAAAACATACTTTATATGCAGAGAGAGAGAGAGAGAGAGAGAGAGAGAGAGAGAGAGAGAGAGAGAGAGAGAGAGAGAGAGGGAGAGAGAGAGGAGAATCAAAAATGAATTATAATAATTTTACCATGCGCGTTTGTGCGTTACATTTAAATACCGAAATATCAATAATTAATATCTTTATATATATATATATATATATATATATATATATATATATATATATATATATGTACAGAGAGAGAGAGAGAGAGAGAGAGAGAGAGAGAGAGAGAGAGAGAGACGAAAATCATAAATTAATTATAAAGATTTTTCCACATACGTTGCATCAAAACACCAAATTGTCAATCATTATAATAGAGAAAGAGAGAGAGAGAGAGAGAGAGAGAGAGAGAGAGAGAGAGAGAGAGAGAGAGAGAGAGAGAGAGAGAGAGAGAGAGTCATAAATGAATCATCCTATTCCTTCCATATACGTTGCATCAAAAAACCTAAAATGTCAAAAGTGATCACTCACAAAAACATTATGACCAATAAACGATAAAACTTTGGGAGATGAACCTGGAAATGAGGGTAAAATATGATCATCTAACATCCCTTGTTTCATTATTCCACCCTGATTATTTATTTAGTAAATCAACGTCAAAACTATAAATGGGTGTTTCTAATGCCTAATTAAATATTTAGGTCACTCTGGGTCTCATTTACCTTACAATAATGATTGATTATTATAATAAGATCCGGTTTTCATCTGTTCGTTAATTGTCGTATGACTCTCTCGTCAGCTGCTCCATCACGTTTAGAAATGCATTATCAAACATGATATTTCAAGACATTGTTCCCGCTTTAGAGGTAAGACTAGGTTAATATTGTTGGTGTATGAATGCCATACACACACAAACACACACACACACATACACACACATATATATATATGTATATATATATATATATATATATATATATATATATATATATATATATATATATATATATATATGGGTGTATGTATATATATGCTATATATACACACACACACACACATATATATATATATATATATATATATATATATATATATATATATATATATATATGTATATATATATATATATATATATATATATATATATATATATATATATATATATATATATATATATATATATTTATATATATATATATAAACATTGTATGTGCGTGTGTAAGATCAAGGCCTCAAACATATCCTTAGTTATGGCTATTCGGCCATTTTCCTCACCACGCTAGCCAACTCAGAAATGACGATGGTGGGAGGCTTTAGTCTGATCGCTCACAGCCCAAATTAGTACAGCTATGCATGATCATGGCGATACACAATCTTTCACCACGTTATGGTATCCTTACTCAGAAAGGGATTCACAGTATATATATATATCTATATCTATATATATATATATATATATATATATATATATATATATATACATATATATATATATATATATATATATATATATATATATATATATATGATTATGTATATATGAATATATATATATATATATATATATATATATATATATATATATATATATATATATATATATATATATGATTATTATTATTATTATTATTATTACTATCCAAGCTACAACCCTAGTTGGAAAAGCAAGATGCTATAAGCCCAGGGGCTCCAACAGGGAAAAATAGCCCAGTGAGGAAAGGAAATAAGGAAATAAATAAATGAAGAGAACAAATTAACAATAAATCATTCTAAAAACAGTAACAACGTCAAAACAGACATGTCATATATAAACTATTAACAGCATCAAAAACAAATATGTCATAAATAAACTATAAAAAGACTCATGTCCGCCTGGTCAACAAAAAAGCATTTGCTCCAACTTTGAACTTTTGAAGTTCTACTGATTCAACCACCCGATTAGGAAGATCATTCCACAACTTGGTAACAGCTGGAATAAAACTTCTAGAGTACTGCGTAGTATTGAGTCTCGTGATGGAGAAGGCCTGGCTATTAGAATTAACTGCCTGCCTAGTATTACGAACAGGATAGAATTGTCCAGGGAGGTCTGAATGTAAAGGATGGTCAGAGTTATGAAAAATCTTATGCAACATGCATAATGAACTAATTGAACGACGGTGCCAGAGATTAATATCTAGATCAGGAATAAGAAATTTAATAGACCGTAAGTTTCTGTCCAACAAATTAAGATGAGAATCAGCAGCTGAAGACCAAACAGGAGAACAATACTCAAAACAAGGTAGAATGAAAGAATTAAAACACTTCTTCAGAATAGATTGATCACCGAAAATCTTGAAAGACTTTCTCAATAAGCCTATTTTTTGTGCAATTGAAGAAGACAGAGACCTTATATGTTTCTCAAAAGTAAATTTGCTGTCGAGAATCACACCTAAAATTTTGAAAGAGTCATACATATTTAAAGAAACATTATCAATACTGAGATCCGGATGTTGAGGAGCCACCGTCCTTGACCTACTTACAATCATACTTTGAGTTTTGTTAGGATTCAACTTCATACCCCATAATTTGCACCATGCACTAATTCTAGCTAAATCTCTATTAAGGGATTCACCAACCCTAGATCTACATTCAGGGGATGGAATTGACGCAAAGAGAGTAGCATCATCTGCATATGCAACAAGCTTGTTTTCTAGGCCAAACCACATGTCATGTGTATATAGTATGAAAAGTAATGGGCCAAGAACACTACCCTGTGGAACACCGGATATCACATTCCTATAATCACTATGGTGCCCATCAACAACAACTCTTTGAGATCTATTACTTAAAAAATCAATAATAATGCTAAGAAACAACCCACCCACTCCCAACTGTTTCAGTTTGAAAACAAGGGCCTCATGATTAACACGGTCAAAGGCAGCACTAAAATCAAGGCCAATCATACGCACTTCCCGACCACAATCAAGGGATTTCTGTACAGCATTGGATATTGTAAGAAGGGCATCACATGCTCCAAGGCCTTTACGAAAACCAAATTGCAAACTAGGGAGTAGATGATTACCTTCAGCAAACCTATTAAGACGTTTTGCCAGAAGACGTTCAAAAACTTTAGATAATATGGGAGTTATGGAAATTGGGCGGTAATCAGTGGGACTTGAGCTACCACAAACACATTTACATAAAGGAGTAACATTACCAATTCTCCAACTAGTGCTAAAAGCTCCTCTTCTTGCTAACTTGCGCAAAATAACAGATAACTTTGGAGCTAAGAAATCTGCTGTCTTTATAAAAAACAAAGGAAAAATACCATTTGGGTCTACACCTCCATAAGCATCAAGGTCCATCAACAGAGCTTTAATCTCACGAGATCGAAAAGCTAAACTAGTTAGTTTAGCCTCAGGAAAACAGGAATGAGGAAGTTCAAGTTTTTCATTACTCTGTTTACTGTCAAAAACATCAGCCAAAAGGGTTGCCTTTTCCTTTGGACATTGAGTGACTGAGCCATCTGGTTTAAGTAAAGGGGGAACTGTTGCATCTACACCAAAGAGTGCAGATTTAAGGGTAGACCACCATTTATGTTCCTGAGTTGTACCAGAAAGTGTTTCTTTTATGGTTAAATTGTACTCCTTTTCAGTTGAGGCATAAACTCTCTGAGCAAAAGCTCGAAGCTGAGTATAGTTGTTCCAGGTCAAATCTGATCTGTTCCCCTTCCAAAGATGATAGGCCTCCTGTTTCTCCAAATAAGCACGTCTACAATCATCATTGAACCACGGTTTGTCCTTCACTCGGTACCTTAGCACACGAGAAGGGATACGCCTATCAATTATGTTGACTAGATTCTCATTCAAAGGGACAACAGGATCTACACTATTATATAATTGTGACCAATTCAGGCACAAAAGATCATGTAAAATCCCATTCCAGTCTGCTTGGGATTTCATATAAATTTTACAAGAATATGATATATCAGGGACAGGCTGCTCAGTCTTCACTAATAATGAAATCAAGGCATGATCAGATGTCCCGACTGGAGAACCAACCTTACTAGTTATAACGCCAGGGGAGTCAGTGTATACGAGGTCCAAGCAATTACCAGACCTGTGAGTAGCTTCATTTATGATTTGCTCACAGCCTGATTCAGAGGCAAAGTCTAAAGCTCTTAAGCCATGGCGATTGGTAGGAGAGATAGAACTTAACCACTCCCTATGGTGAGCATTAAAATCACCAACAAAGACAAAAGAAGCCTTTCTATCATCTTCTTGTATCTTAGCCATAATGGTAAGAAGACAATCGAAGATAGAATCATCTATGTCTGGATTCCGGTAGATCGAACACAAATAAAAGTTGTTATGCCTGCCACAAACTTTTATTACCTGAATCTCATGACATCCACATTGATAGCAGGACTTATGATAAGCAGGGTACTCGGTCCTAATATACACCGCCATTCCCCTGGCCCTGGGGATGGCATCACGTTTCAACATTATTGGCTTCTTAAAACCAGTTATAAGGAGCTCAGATGAGTGCCTCATATTAGAAACCAAAGTTTCTGAGCACAAAAGAATATCATACTGTCTGGACGCAACTGTAAGGTCTTGGATATTTGCATGAAGACCACGAATATTGCAATACAGAAGACGACATTGACGAAATCTAGGACGTACTGGTCCCGGATTTCACTCAATGTCTCCAGACAGCATAAGAATTAATAGAAATAAAAAAGAGACAGCATACTTAAAAACTAGATTAACAAGAATTATAACAAAAACAATACGTACAGAATTATAAACAAAGTGATTGATGATACCCATAGACTATAGTAAAAAGTCGGAAAAACTGGTCAACATGGAGGAGCCGATACACCATGCAAGGCTAAATACCCTCCAGGATAGCCACTTCAACTGAAGGGAGGACAGTAAGGATGGTTTTGAGAAGAAAAATAATCAGAAAAAGGAAAAGACAACCTCTTGATAAACCACCAGGCATCCATGGCCCTTCTATTAAGCCTGCCCAACACACCATTTCAAAAAAACAAGAGGAAGAGAAAAAAAAAATAAGATAGAATAGTGTGCCTGAGTGTACCCTCAAGCAAGAGAACTCCAACCCAAGACAGTGGAAGACCA
>NC_090744.1:4316767-4329267 GCF_036898095.1 Palaemon carinicauda | reverse complement strand
GTATTATGCTATAGTTCCCCGACGTCAATGGAACAGTTCGTAAGGCCACTTTCGTGGCCTATCGCTCAGTGTGTAGTAACATACAGTGACTACACACGCACCCTCTTAATTAATCGTCCCAAATTAATTACACAGTTCCTCACAGATTTAAAACAGAAGGTTAAAGAATTCTACCTTCTGCTACCACAGACCTCTTAAGTTGCTCCACTTGCTTCCCATAGTGCATAAAGAACACCTTGGATGACTACCAGCCGGTGTACAAACAAGGATGTTCAAAGTCCATATAATTAAAGAAATTTTATGGAAGAGGCAACTTTCCTCGGATCATGACTAACGGGAGTACTGTCTGGATCCGTTCTGCGAATGACACGAGTGAGTTTCGCCCTTAGTTATAGAAAACTTTGAAACCAGGGTTTCTCTTCTGAACAGCTGTTCTCCCATAAAGTCTGAAGTTCTATGAAGATAGACCTTTAGACACTCCACTGGACATAGAGATGCATCTTCCTTCAGAGGGCAGATTCTCTAGGGACCCCACCTGTTGGTGGGTAGCTTGTTCCTGGTAAGAAACGTTGGGTCTAGAAATAGATTCAGTTCTCCCTCCAAGAACTGGACATGGCCTTCCTCTCTAGAGAGAGCCACTATTTCACTAACTGTGGCCCCCAAAGCGAGTACAAACAGAAAAATGACTTAAATTCAAAACTTTCCAAGCGCATTCCTCATTGTTCATTATTTATACACAATGAAGAATCATATCTAATGACCATGCAAAGGGTCTTTGGAGGCGCTGAAGGGCTAAGCCCAGCATGGGCCTTTATAGTTCATTAAGAACGTCGTTAGAAAGGTCGACCTGTAAGGCATATGGTATCTGACTTGTCAAGGCAGGCTTGAACAATAGAATTGTGTTATTATTATTATTATTATTATTATTATTATTATTATTACTATCCAAGCTACAACCCTAGTTGGAAAAGCAAGATGCTATAAGCCCAGGGGCCCCAATAGGGAAAAATAGCCCAGTGAGGAAAGGAAATAAGGAAATAAATAAATGAAGAGGACAAATTAACAATAAATCATTCTAATAAAGACAACAACGCAGATATGTCATATATAAACTATTAACAACGTCAAAAACAAATATGTCATATATAAACTATCAACAACGTCAAAAACAAATATGTCATATATAAACTATTAACAACGTCAAAAACAAATATGTCATATATAAACTATAAAAAGACTCATGAACTTTTGAAGTTCTACTGATTCAACTACCCGATTAGGAAGATCATTCCACAACTTGGTAACAGCTGGAATAAAACTTCTAGAGTACTGCGTAGTATTGAGCCTCATGATGGAAAAGGCCTGGCTATTAGAATTAACTGCTTGCCTAGTATTACGAACAGGATAGAATTGTCCAGGGAGATCTGAATGTAAAGGATGGTCAGAGTTATGAAAAATCTTATGCAACATGCATAATGAACTAATTGAACGACGGTGCCGGAGATTAATATCTAGATCAGGAATAAGAAATTTAATAGGCCGTAAGTTTCTGTCCAACAAATTAAGATGAGAATCAGCAGCTGAAGACCAGACAGGAGAACAATACTCAAAACAAGGTAGAATAAAAGAATTAAAACACTTCTTCAGAATAGATTGATCACCGAATATCTTAAAAGACATTCTCAATAAGCCAATTTTTTGTGCAATGGAAGAAGACACAGACCTTAAATGTTTCTCAAAAGTAAATTTGCTGTCGAGAATCACACCTAAAATTTTGAAAGAGTCATACAAATTTAAAGAAACATTATCAATACTGAGATCCGGATGTTGAGGAGCCACCGTCCTTGACCTACTTACAATCATACTTTGAGTTTTGTTAGGATTCAACTTCATACCCCATAATTTGCACCATGCACTAATTCTAGCTAAATCTCTATTAAGGGATTCACCAAACCCAGATCTACATTAAGGGGATGGAATTGATGCAAAGAGAGTAGCATCATCTGCATGTGCAACAAGCTTGTTTTCTAGGCCAAACCACATGTCATGTGTATATAGTATGAAGAGTAATGGGCCAAGAACACTACCCTGTGGAACACCGGATATCACATTCCTATACTCACTATGGTGCCGTCAACAACAACTCTTTGAGATCTATTACTTATAAAATCAATAATAATGCTAAGAAACGACCCACCCACTCCCAACTGTTTCAGTTTGAAAACAAGGGCCTCATGATTTACACGGTCAAAGGCAGCACTAAAATCAGGGACAATCATACGCACTTCCTGACCACAATCAAGGCACTTCTGTGCAGCATTGGATATTGTAAGAAGGGCATCACATGCTCCAAGGCCTTTACGAAAACCAAATTGCAAACTAGGGAGTAGATGATTACCTTCTGCAAGCCTATTAAGATGTTTTGCCAGAAGACGTTCAAAAACTTTAGATAATATGGGAGTTATGGAAATTGGGCAGTAATCAGTGGGACTTGAGCTACCACAAACACATTTACATAGAGGAGTAACATTACCAATTCTCCAACAAGTGCTAAAAGCTCCTTTTCTTGCTAACTTGCGCAAAATAACAGATAACTTTGGAGCTAAGAAATCTGCTGTCTTTATAAAAAACAAAGGAAAAATACCATTTGGGTGTACACCTCCATAAGCATCAAGGTCCATCAACAGAGCTTTAATCTCACGAGATCGAAAAGCTAAACTAGTTAGTTTAGCCTCAGGAAAACAGGAATGAGGAAGTTCAAGTTTTTCATTACTCTGTTTACTGTCAAAAACATCGGCCAAAAGGGTTGCCTTTTCCTTTGGACAGTGAGTGTCTGAGCCATCAGGTTTAAGTAAAGGAGGAACTGTTGCATCTACACCAAAGAGTGCAGATTTAAGGGTAGACCACCATTTATGTTCCTGAGTTGTACCAGAAAGGGTTTCTTTTATTGTTGAATTGTACTCCTTTTCAGTTGAGGCATAAACTCTCTGAGCAAAAGCTCGAAGCTGAGTATAGTTGTTCTAGGTCAAATCTGATCTGTTACCCTTCCAAAGGTGATAGGCCTCCTGCTTCTTCAAATAAGCACGTCTAAAATCATCATTGAACCACGGTTTGTCTTTCACTCGGTACCTTAGCACACGAGAAGGGATACGCCTATCGATTATGTTGACTAGATTCTCATTCAAAGGGGCAACAGGATCTACACTATTATATAATTGTGACCAATTCAAGGACAAAAGATCATGCAAAATCCCATTCCAGTCTGCTTGGAATTTCATATAAATTTTACAAGAATATGATATATCAGGGACAGGCTGCTCAGTCTTCACTAATAATGAATTCAAGGCATGATCAGATGTCCCGACTGGAGAACCAACCTTACTAGTTATAACGCCAGGGGAGTCAGTGTATACGAGGTCCAAGCAATTACCAGACCTTTGAGTAGCTTCATTTATGATTTGCTCACAGCCTGATTCTGAGGCAAAGTCTAAAGCTCTTAAGCCATGGCGATCGGTAGGAGAGATAGAACTCAACCAATCCCTATGGTGAGCATTAAAATCACCAACAAAGACAAAAGAAGCCTTTCAATCATCTTCTTGTATCTTAGCCATAATGGTAAGAAGACAATCGAAGATAGAATCATCCATGTCTGGATTCCGGTAGATCGAACACAAATAAAAGTTGTTATGCCTGCCACAAACTTTTATTACCTGAATCTCATGACATCCACATTGATAGCAGAACTTATGAGAAGCAGGGTACTCGGTCCTAATATTCACCGCCATTCCCCTGGCCCTAGGGATGGCGTAGCGTTTCAACATTATTGGCTTTTTAAAACCACTTATAAGGAGCTCAGATGTGTGCCTCATATTAGAAACCAAAGTTTCTGAGCACAAAAGAATATCATACTGTCTGGATGCAATTGTAAGGTCTTGGATATTTGCATGAAGACCACGAATATTGCAATACAGAAGACGACATTGACGAAATCTAGGACGTACTGGTCCCGGATTTCGCTCAATGTCTCCAGACAGCATAAGAATTAATAGAAATAAAATAGAGACATCATACTTAAAAACTAGATTAACAAGAATTATAACAAAACAAATATGTACAGAATCATAGATAAAGTGATTGATGATACCCATAGACTATAGTAAAAAGTTGGAAAAACTGGTCAACATGGAGGAGCCGATACACCATGCAAGGCTGAATACCCTCCAGGATAGCCACTTCAACTGAAGGGAAGACAGTAAGGAGGGTTTTGAGAAGAAAAGGAGTCAGAAAAAGGAAAAGACAACCTCTTGATAAACCACCAGGCAGCCATGGCCCTTCTATTAAGCCTGCCCAAAACACCATTTAAAAAAAACAAGAGGAAGAAAGAAAAATTATAAGATAGACTAGTGTGCCCGAGTGTACTCTCAAGCAAGAGAACTTTAACCCAAGACAGTGGAAGACCATGGTACAGAGGATATGGCACTACCCAAGACTAGAGAACAATGGTTTAATTTTGGAGTGTCCTTCTCCTAGAAGAGCTGCTTACCATAGCTAAAGAGTCTCTTCTACCCTTACCAAGAGGAAAGTACACTGAACAAATTGCAGTACAGTAACTAACCTCTTGGGTGAAGAAGTGTTAAGTATCTCATTGTTGTCAGATGTAAGAGGAAAGACGAGAATATATAAAGAATAGGCCAGACTATTCTGTGTAAGTGTAGGCAAAGAAAAAATAAGCCGTGACCAGAGAGAGGGATCCAATGCATTACTGTATGGCCAGTCAAAGGATCCAATACCTCTCTAGTGGTAGTATCTCAAAGGGCAGCTGGTGCCCTGGCCAACCTACTACCATGTTGGCTGCTAAACCTTGCTCATGAAGGTGAATGAAGAATGATAAATAGGAATCTGTCGAGATTTCTTTTGGATTCTTCGCCTTGACAAAGGATATCTATTTCTTCCCTGAAGCCTCATAATGTCTTCTGGTTTCCTCCAAAATTCTAAACTGACTTTTAACACCGAATCTTTTTCTCATCGCTAAGGAGAGAAAATCATGAGATGCAGGTTCCAGGTTTTCTGTGATGGAGCGAAGACAGTCGACTTCTGTACTCGCTGATACAGGAATGGATCCGGTAGCGGTACGAATTTTAGTCGTAGTTCCAATGCCAGAGGGAACCACACGCTATTTGGCCACTTGTGGGCCACTATTGCTGCTTTCCCTTTGAAGGATTTCAGCTTATCGAGAACCTTCAAAAGGAGGTTGTGCACAGGGAACAGATAAATATTGGACCATCTGTTCCAGTCTAGGGACATAGCGCCCACTGCCTCCGCTAGCGGATCCTCTATGGCGACACATAACAATCTATTTTCTTGTTGTCTTCCATCGCAAAGAGGTCTATCTGCCGCTCCAGGACTTGGCTCGAGAAGAAGGAGAACGATCCTGCGTCAAGGGACCATTCTGACTCTATAAGTGTAAACCTGGATAGAGCGTCCGCTGTCACATTGCGGAACCCTTGAATGTGAACTGCTGACAGGTGCCATTTCTTCCATTCCGCCAAACGGAATATGGCCAACATCACTTGGTTGATTTGAGGTGACCTCGACCCTTGTCGATTCAGGCATCTCACTACCACCTCGCTGTCTAGAACCAGTCTTATGTGGGTCGAGTGGCGAGGAGACACTTTCTTTAGTGTCAGAAGAACTGCCATGGCTTCTAGAAAGTTGATGTGAAATGACTTGAATAGATTGGACCAAGCTCCTTGGTCTCTCTTCTGATGAGAGTGACCTCCCCAGCCTTCCTTTGAGGCGTCTGTGTGGATAGTTACTGATGGGGGAGGAGGTTGAAGAAGTATTGATCTCTTCAACTGACTGCATTGGACCACGCTTAGGAAGCGTTCGCAGTCGAGTGGGCAGAGGTCTTATTAGATCTCTTCGCGCGTTTGATGCGTATTTTCTCGACTCCTGTTGCATCCTTTAGCTGTGCTCTTAGCACTGGGTCTGTTATCGAAGCAAACTGTAGAGAACTCAGCACTCTCCTCTCTCCTGTTCGCTTCTTGATATCCATTTGGATTTCAATAGTCTCTTGACAGATCCTGCTATTTCTTTCCTCTTCTTCCCAGGAATGGAAAGTCGATGTGATTCCAAATTCCAGTGGATTCCCAACCACTAAAATTTTTGAGCTGGAGAAGGTCGAGACTTTTTGATGTTGATCTTGAATCACAGATGTTCCAGTAACTGGATCACAAACTTAAAAGCTTTCATGCATTCTTTCCTGGATGCTGCCCACACCAGCCAGTCGTCCAAGTAGGCTACTACTTGGACCCCCTTTAGGCGTAATTGATGGACGGCTGCGTTCGCGAGCTTCGTGAAAATCCTTGGGGCTATGTTTAGCCCGAAAGGCATGGTTCTGAAGGCGTAAAGTTATCTATGTAACTTGAAGCCTAGGTAGGAGGAGAGGTGACGATTAATTGGAACGTGCCAATAAGCGTCAGACAAGTCTATAGAAACGGCATATGCCCTTTTTGGCCAGTAGGGTCCTTATGTGTTGAAGTGTGAGCATTCTGAATTTGTAGTTCACTATGAACTTGTTGAGTGGCGACAAGTCTAGAATGATTCTGAGTTTTTCTGAGTCCTTCTTTGGAACACAAAACAGCCTTCCTTGGAATTTTATGGACTTAACTTTCCGGATTACTCTTTTGTCTAAGAGTTCTTGGACATATTCTTCCAGAACGGGGTTGAGTGTTGGGAGAATTGAGGAAATTGAGGTGGAGGACTGCTCCAGCTCCAACCTATTCTATTCTTTATTAGGCTGTGGGCCCAGGGATCGAAGGTCCAGCGATCCCTAAATAGGTGTAGTCTCCCTCCTAATGGAAGTATCTCACTTCTGCTGTTGTGGACCTGAGGCCTTGCCTCCTTGACCACGTCCTCCCCTGGATCCCCTTCCTCTTGAAGGGCGTCTAGAAGAACCTCTAGCTGTTCCTCTAGCTTTCGCACGAAAGGAAGAAGTCTGCCTTTCGAAGGCTGGGTTAAAAACTGGCGACTGTGTTGCCACTTGTTAAGGTACCAGCTGGTACGTGGTTGGAGGATGTGCCACTATCTGAGGCACCGCGGTCACAGGAAGTTGTTGTTGTTGCTGTCGGTAGGGTTTAGCCGGCCGAGAGGATGGCCCAGGCCTTTTTGTCTTCTTCTTGGGTTGGGGACCCTCATCTGGAGAAGACTTTCTCTTAAGATCTAAGCCTCACTTTTTGAGAAGGTTCCTATTCTCTGTGGCGGCCTTGTCTACTACCTCTTTAACCACTTCATTGGGAAAGAGGTCTTTACCCCAGATACGAGAGGATATCAGTCTCCGCGTTTCGTGCCTCACCGCAGCTGAGGCGAACACGAACTCTCTACAGGTTCTCCTAGCTTTAATAAAGTTATAGAGATCCTTCGTAACTGTAGCCAGATGGGTTTTGGCCACTACCAGAAAATCATTTGCAACTAGTTTGAAATTTTTGAGTTCCACGAACTCAACTACTTGATTAGGATAATCATTCTATAGTCTGGCCATTTCTGGAATATCAAGGATAAATTAAGAAATATAAAAATCATATCTATTTCCTATATTTATATCATGAAGATTTAGAAAATTAATTTTCACATTTTCCCATCACTTTTCTTGTACATTTTTGAACATTAATTTTAAAAACATGATTTTTTTCCGTTAAAAAATAAGTTTTGAACTTTTTTTCCAGTATTTTTCATGAAAAATTCTAAACCTTAGAAACTTTACTTTTTTTTACTATTTCTAAACGAACTGAAAATACCATTTGATAAAGCATACAGATACACATGAAGGTTTTTAATACTAAGAAAGCTACATATAATAAACAAATAAAAAATCCACCTGCCAAGTTTCACATATAAAAGAAAATCTGCCAGATATAAAACTCTTATCCAATATTTAATCTCACCCAGAATTAGAAGAGTTTTTCTCTTAAATACCATCGGTTTTTTAGACACTGGGAAATGATGTAGTAGAACTTCTGTCTTTTTTTAGACAAGGGGAAAAATTAGTCTTTGTTTCTCTAATGGATGAGGGCCACATCAACTCCGGTTTTTTTATTTATCGTTATTATAAAAAAGGATCTTGAGAATAAAAAATGTCAGTGGGACAAAGGACCTGATAAACAATGACCTATTAGAACATCAGGTCACACTGTTGCCAAAAGGGACATTACCTCAGACCACATTATACATTTTCATAATAGATACAATAGCAGAAGAATAAAGCTCGTCGAAGTTATAGGGAACAATTAAGAATATTTTCTTTTAATTAACTCCGCCAACGAAATTAGAAGGAGGTTATGTCTTAAACCCTGTTTGTGTGTTTGTTTGCTTGTGTGCGTTTGTTTGTGAACAGCTTTCTGACCACAATTTTAATCGTAGAGGAATGAAACTTGCAGGAATTAGCTGTTATGTAAAAAGATGGAAATTCGTGGATTTTGGAAGGTCAAGGTCGAACGCCAAGATCACTGAGAAGCAAAATATACAATTCACCGAATCAGGATGAAGATTGAACATGGTTGTCACAAAAACTTTAAACTTGGCTCATATATGAGTGTATGAAAATCCACACTAATTAGTACATATTAAGGTCAAAGGTCTAGGTCGAGAAAAAGGTTAATGTTGTTAATATTTCTAGAATATTTAATTTGAATTGTTCATTACTTCATATATCATTTATTCATTTCTTTATTTCTTTTCCTCACTGGGATATTTACTCCTGTTGGAACCTTTGGACTTCTAGCATTTTGCTTTTACAACTAGGGTTGTAGCTTAGCTAGTAATAATAATAATAATAATAATAATAATAATGATAATAATAATAATAATAATAATAATAATAATAATAATAATAATAATAATAATAATAATAATAATAATAATAATGATAATAATAATAATATATGAAATACCTGGTTTGACGTTGTTAATGTTTTTGAAATATTTTATTTTAACGGTTCATTTCTTCATATATTATTTATTTATTTCCTTATTCCCTTTCCTCACTGGGCTATATTTTCCAGTTGGAACCTTTGGGCTTATAGCATCTTGCTTTTGCAACTAGGGTTTTAACTCAGCTGTAATAATAATAATAATAATAATAATAATAATAATAATAATAATAATAATAATAATAATAATAATAAATTGAGGAAAGGTAATAAGGAAACGGAAGTGTACCTGAGTGTACCCTTAAGCAAGAGATCGTTATACTACATTGTAATTGATATTCACCAAGATTTTTAATAATGTGAATATAATCTCTATTGTGCTTAAATCTCGATTTCTTAGGCTCTTACTTTTATAAAATATTTACAAATGCAATGAGGTTTATCAATATAAACAAGTCAATGTTCTAATGTATTCTGATTCTGTCGCTGCCTCGATTACATCTCACGAATGACATTCAGTTTCTGAAACTCTAAAGATATATATATATATATATATATATATATATATATATATATATATATATATATATATATATATATATATATATATATATATATATATATATATATACATATATATATATATATATATATATGTATATATTTATATATATATATATATATATATATATATATATATATATATATATATATAAATATATGTATATATATATATATATATATATATATATATATATATATATTTATGTATATATATATATATATATATATATATATATATATATATATTTATATATATATATATATATATATATATATATATATATATATATATACATATATATATATATATATATATATATATATATATATATATAATTGATATTATTGTATTTTGCTAATTATGAAGGATACAACTGAGGCCTAAAAAAGTAGGAGTAAGAATACTATCAGATCTATGATTGTATATCCTCACTTTCTAGATTTTTAATTGACATTAGATTTTATTTGCATGAAAGTCATTCAAAATTCCAGACTACATTCCTAATTGCAAACTCATATTAGAGAGCTATATTCAATGCTATTCTTTGGCTTAGTAACATATTTTTGTCATTTAATTCTTCCATGATTTGAATACTGTTTTCTAATCTAGTCATCAGCAACTGGGTCTCTCCTTAAATCTTTGAATATAAACATTAGGTCTTTTAAATTCCTCATCCCTAATCTGAATATTATTATCAAGAATCACCCACTAAGTGCTTATTATAGACTGTCCATTATTTCCACATCTTTTGTATTACTATATTCTTTATATAATGTTTTATAGCCAAAGGCTATGTTTCTAAAGTACCCTCTTATTTATAGAGAAAAGTCCATTTTTTTTATCTAAATTCACTACAATCAGAGATCAAACCAATTAATTAACGCACACACACCTAATCAAGATATATATATATATATATATATATATATATATATATATATATATATATATATATATATATATGTGTGTGTGTGTGTGTGTGTGTACGTATATATATATATATATATATATATATATATATATATATATATATATATATATATATATACTGTATATATATATAAAGGCAATGATGGATTGTCAGATAGACACGTACTCATGTCGCTCAGAACTAAATTTCTAATAAAAGAAATAAAAACTTAATACGAATAAATACCTAGTGTCAATGAAAATCTGGGATGATAATACTGTTCTCAATCTAGTTAGGCCTTGCCCAGTCCTTATTGCTGTGGTGGCCGATGTGGTAACGTCGCTGACTGGTGAACGCCATACTGCGGTTTGAGGCTCGCTCAAGCTCGTTAGTTTTTTTTTTTTTTTTTTTTTTTTTTTTTTTTTTTTTTTTTTTTTTTGCAACATCACCATCCATGTCGGTCAAAGAAAGGGGTTTGAGGGAACCTATACTGTAGGTATATCTGCTTAGTCATCAGCAGCCATTGCCTGGCCCTCCTTGGTCCTAGCTTTAGCGCTGATCATATGTATATATGGTCAGTTTCTAGGGCTTTGCCCTGCTTGATAGGGCTATGTCAAAGTCTCTTGCCTCTACCATTAATGAGCAGCCTTTAATTAAACCTGTTCAACCTGCACCAATTTTGACTAACTCTCTTTTAAGAGATTCGAGAACCTCGGGTCTATTTATGATATGTGATTGATGTAGAGAATATATCTGCATCTCAATAAAGCATAGGAATGTTTATCATGACCCACGAAAATTAAGTTTTACAATAATTTTTTGATTATTTCATAACGATATCGAATAATGATTCACAGACTCCCATCCACTAATTTTTTTTTTTTACTTTTGATTAAAATAACAAAATACAATATTTACATTTTGTCAATTAAATTGTTGAACACAAGAATTCCTTTGCAACAAGTTTCTTCAATGTTTCCTTAGACAAAACTGACGGAAACCATCTCACATAATTTAATCTTCCTCTAAGAAAACCAATAGTATCATTTTCAGTAAGCTTCTATATACGGCTTATCCATCTGCAATACACACAATTACAAATTAGAAGGACTACTGTGTTCCTATCTTTTTTACATTCAGTTTTAATATCTAACATCAATAATTTGATCCATTCCTTACCTTCTACAATACACAAAATCTCAAATTTTCTCTTAACCCATTGAAATACATTTTTATCTTTTTTACAAAAGTAAAATATATTCAGTGTATATTCTGTTTGGCCACAAAACTCACAAAAACATTTAATTTTGAAACTATCAAAGCCAGGATATTTAAGAATAGGTTAAGCAAATGAATACATCGGCAGATATCCAAGCAATTTCCGTCTCTTTTCGCTAGTCAGTTTCTTGCTTTTATTCTTTGTCATTTTGAGTTTACCCAGTTTCTTGACTCTTACCACCCACTGTTGTTTGAATTATCTATACAATTACTAGTTGAATCGTCTTCTGAATCCGTTACGTCATCAATTACGTCCATTGTCTGTTCATCGTTACAATGTTCTGTCTCGTTCAGCTTTCTTAACGCAGCACACATTTCTTTGTCGTCTTCATTTACGCTTAATTGGTAAAAAAAAAAAAAAATGTGAATCTATACCACTACCTACATCCTCTCTGTGTACTTCAAATATCACTATAGTTGTTTCCGTGGCCTTTTCCTCCTGGCTGCCACTTAACACTTCAATTATTTCTTCAACTGGTTCCTCTTGATTGTACAGTCAAAAGCACATGTCCTGTCGTCTCCAGTTCCCGGCTGTCACCCCCAATATCTATAGATTCCGGAATTTCAGGTGTAGAAGAGTTTGGTTGTTAGGGGAGAGGGCAACGGGCAGGCGGAGGACGATGGTGGGCCGGGGAAGTACTTGTTAGAGCTGTAAGGGGTGTGATGGTAGGGGAACCACGAAAAATTATGGATGAACGTAAATTCAGTATAATTTCTCCAGATCTTAATTCTATCATTATGATGGCCCTAACTTATAATTATATGGTATATTTGTTGTTTTATTTGCTATGCCATTCTCACGAACAACTTGTTGACAAAA
>NC_090744.1:4289267-4311767 GCF_036898095.1 Palaemon carinicauda | reverse complement strand
GTTCCGACGCTGAGGAGTTTGCTAACCCCTCTTGGGCGGTGGCAGTGCTCTCTCCAAGGCAAGCTTCCCCTCCGTGGGAACATATCTCTCGTTCGCCAGAAAAGGTTGCCTCTTTTAGGCAATCTCCTTACGCTTTAGGTTCTCCTCCAGGGGCGGGAAGAGAATCTTGTTATAAGCGTAGTTCTAATTCGAGTAAACTCTCCTCCCCTGTGGAGAATTATATGTAGACCTTGATCAGTCTCCCCCTTGGTTAGAATCAGTTGAATGTTCCTCTCCGGAGGTTTGTTGAGTGAAGGGGTGGGTAACCCCTCTCCACCACCGACGTTCTCCTCCTCGGGCTGTGAGGAGACGTCTTTTCGAACCTGCTGGTTCTCCTCACGTTGACCCTTCGGGGTGCCGTGACGATCACCCTTTGGGCTGGCGTGATTGTCAACCTATGGGGTCTCGTAATGTTAATCCTGTGAGTTCTCATGACAGCAGGAGTCCTTCAGGTCTCCATTTTGCCGAACCTTCAGGCTCTCGCGGCTTGAAACCTTCAGGTTTCTGTTACGCTGAACCCTCGGGCTCTCGTAACGATGGTAACATTGATCCTCCAGATTCTCGTACCGTCAGTCACGCTGACCCTTTGGGGTCTCGTGACAGAGGAACTTCGGTTCCTCTTTACGTTGACCCTTCAGGGTCTCATAACCTGAGTTACGCTGAACCCCTGGGATCTCGTAACTTTAATCACGCTAACACTTCGATGTTTTGGGACTGGCAAACTTCAGTTTCTCGTTGCGCTGACTCTTCGGGGTCTCGCAACACAGGCTACGTTGGGCCTTTGATCCCTCGTACCCTTAGTCACATTGACCCTCCGGGGTCTAGTGACAGAGAAACTTCGGTTTCTCGTTGCGTTGATCCTTCGCATTCGTGCAACACAGGTCACGCTGAACTTTCGGGTTCTCATGATCATAGTCATTCTTTTTATGACAGAGAGTTTTCAAACTCTTGTTGTGTTGATCGTTTGCGCTCACATAACACAAGCTATCGTTAACCTTTGGGTGAGCGTAGCAGTGAGTTCTCTCACCAACCTGAGAGCTCTCGCGCGCAACCACGTTGCCGCGCATGGCCAAATTGGCATGCACGACCGGATTGGCTCGGACGACCGATTTGGCAAAGACGACAGATTTGGTGCGCACAACAAATTTGGCGCGAGGGTTCATCCTATGGCGCGCCATATGCGCGAACATTCTGTTGCTCGCCATGCGCTTGAAGAACCTGTTGCGCGCCATGCGCGCGAATAACCTATTGCACGCCACAAGCGCGAACAACCTACTGCACGCCACAAGCGTGAACAACCTATTGCATGCCACAAGCGCGAAAAAGGTGCGTGCAATCAGGAAGGGCATGCTCACGAGCACTCATCCGCCTATCAATTAGGCCTCAACAGAGACAAAAGTCCCTCAGACAATAGGGTTAGGGAAAAGGCCCAGGTTCCTAAACCCAAGAAGCAGTGCCTTCCTAAGGACCTCCCTCTCAGTTCCACGGGAGCCCGTGACCCCTCGTGGCTTAGCGCCTTATTCAATGTAATGCGCCATGCCATGAAAGGAGTCGTTCCTGGCTCCCAGTCCTTAGGGGACACACCTAGGATCCCTTTATTGCCTCCTCTCTTCCCAGGGTCCTCTCCTCCCTCTGATCTTAGGAGGAGTTCGGAAGATTCCACACAGAAGGGTCCTTCTGGCAAGGGGAGACGGTCATCCCCTCGCAAAAGACCTCTTGAGGAAATTAGGCATGAACTTCAGGGTAGCCCCCTGCAGTTCAAGACGCCATAGGCCAGACCAAAGGGGAAAAGGAAAAAGATTCGTCCTTCACCCCACAAGAAGGATAGGGTTATTTCCTATGGAGACTTCTTACATCCCTCACCGGTCGAGATAGTGACCGGACGGGACTCACCCCATATGGCAATAGACTTAAATTCCACCTGTAAGCCGACGTAGCCCTCTAGGCCCTTAGGGACAAAGGACCTCCGGCCCCGTGGGGGGGAATCGAAGGATTTGTTCACCATCCCCAAATCCCCGGCCAGGCTTCCTTCCTCACTGCCTCCCAGGCAGCCGGAAGCAAGCACCTCCTCGGCAGTCTCCCTATCCCCAGTTTATCCAATTGACGACTTCGATCCACTCCAGACTCCTATGGATGAGAGCTCGGAAGTGGAAGGCCACAGCGATCTCGAGGCCAACGCTCTGCCAGCAGCCGCTAGCCCTAAGCTTATGGAGGATGAGAGGAAGGAGTCGGAACATGCCTTCTGGCAGGTCCTAGCCTGCATCCGTTCCATTAATGGACTATCAGCTCCATCGGCAGCCCCTGTAGATGGAAAAGAAATGGTCCTTGACCAGTTCTATGGCACTCAGAAACCTCAGAGGACCAGTGCAACTTTGCCATGGTCAAAGGGTTGAAGAGTGCCAAACAAAAAGCAGTGTTCCAGGCAACTGGGTTCACCTCCTCTCTCTGCTCCAGCTCGTCCTCCAAGCTCCTACCTCCTCCGTATGTGTTTCAGAGGAGGTACTACGAGATCCTCAGGGAATCTCTTCCAACGATGCCTCTATAGAGGCTCTCTCGAGGGCCACACTCTTCAAGAAACTTACGAGATTTCCAGTCTCCTTTTCGGCCTCTGAAATCCTGAACCAGGAAAAAGTGGCGAAGTACGCCATGCAGGCTACTTTTTGGCTCTATTTCTGGTTAGGATCCTTAGGACAACTGATGCAGTCTAAGGACCTGTCTCAGGAGTCCTCCAGGAAGTGTTTGGAGACTTTCCTATTGTCTGGCACTCGGGCCATCGAGTTCCTCTCCCATCTGGTAGTGAACCTTTGGGCCAATACTATCCTGAAGAGGAGAGACGCCGTCATAGGTAAGTTCCATAGACATCTCCCTCAGCCAGAAGTAGCGAGACTGAAAAATGCTCCTTGAGAGGGCAACTCTTTGTTCAATCCCGAGGATGTCGAGCGGGTGGCAAAGAGGTGAAGGAAGTCCCATCAGGACTCCCTCATCCAAAATGTCTTAACAGCTAGACCTTACCCCTCTGAACCACAGCGGAAAGCACAGCAAAACCCCCAACCAAAAAAGGCTAGAGACCCAAAACAGCAGGGTAAAAATGGTGCAAAGCAGGCCTTCCACAGCAAAAAGTCATTTCATGGAGGAAAGTGTAAGAAGGGATCCGGCTGAGGCCGGTGCCAATAGGACCGGCAATTCTTCCATTTGCCCACCTGTGGGGGAATACCTGCAAAGCCGCTGGCAGAGGTGGTTTCACCACGGGACTGAACCCTGGACAGTCGAGGTGATTCGTTCAGGGTATCGTATCACGTTCCAGCTCTCTCTCCCTCCACTGACTTGAATGCCAATTCCATCGAACTCCTGAGCGAAGGGATCCACACGGGAGTTTGCCCTCAGGGCAGAAGTCCAGTCCATGTTGGAGAAGGACGCTCTCCAGGAGGTCCTCGACGGGTCCCCAGGCTTATACAATCCACTCTTTCTTGTGAAAAAGGCATCTGGAGACTGGAGACTAGTCATCGACCTCTCTGCCTGAACAGGTTTATCGAACAATCACCTTCTATGATGGAGATGGCCGATACAGTCAGACAAACGATAAGACCCCAGGACTTCATTTGCACTCTAGATCTAAAGAATGCATACCTCCAGATCTCAATTCACCTGTCTTCCAGGAAGTATATGAGATTCATGTTCAATCGGAAGCATTACCAGTTCAGGGTACTGTGTTTCAGTCTTTCCACAGCACCCCAGGTATTCATGAGAGTATTATCCCTAGTATCATCTTGGGTTCACAGAGTCAGCATCCGTCTCCTAAGATACTAGGACGACTGGCTGATTCTGGCAGACTCGGAGGCAGCTCCTCTCCGCCACCGAGACAAGCTTCTAAGGTTTTCCCAGGATCTGGGGATCGGGGTAAACCTCGAGAAGTCTCAACTGATCCCCTCTCAAGAACTGGTATACCTAGGCATGTGATTAGATACCATAAGGCACAAAGCGTTTCATCAGACGAAAGGATCCAGAGACTGAGGAAGATAGAAAAAGTTCTTCCTCAGTCGGAAAGAGCTCCTGGCGCAGTATTGGCTTCACCTTCCCGGTCACCTCTCTTCCATGACCTGACTGGTCCCCAACAGTCGTCTCAGGATGAGATCCCTCCAGTGACGTCTAAAATCCCATTGGAACCAACACTCCAATTCCTGGGATCACCTAGTCCACATAGGGCTATTGGAACAGTCGGACCTCAGGTGGTGGCTGGCGGAACCGAACCTCTGTAAAGGGGTCTATCTTCTCGTCTCTCCCCCGGAATTGATGCTTTTTTCGGATGCATCAAAAGAAGGGTGGGGGGGGGGGCCTCACGTGCTGCACCATTACATCTCCGGCCAATGATCCGAATCAGAAAGGTACCAGCACATAAATCTCTTAGAGATGAGGGCAGCATTTCTATTCCTCAGAAAGTTCCACCAGGTCCGGGCGGGGCATTCAGAGGTGTTGATGACCGACAACACCACGGTAGTAGCTTATCTAAGCAAACAGAGCGGTGCCTTTTCGCAGCAGCTGAGCCATCTTGCAGTAGAGATACTCAGATGGGCAAAAGACAACTCCGTGACTCTATCAGCTTGCTCCATTCCGGGCAAGCGGAATATGCTAGTAGACAAGCTGAGCAGAGCGACTCAGATAGTTGGCACCGAGTGGTCTTTGAATCGTCTGATAGCCAACAAAGTCCTGACTTTGTGGGGTTCCCCATCTGTGGATCTCTTCGCAACGGCCCTGAATTTCAGGTTCCCATTGTACTGCTCCCCAGTTCTGGATCCCTAAGCTTTTTGGCAAGATGCTTTCCAACAACAGTGGATAAACCTGGATGCTTATGCATTTCCCCCGTTCTGTCTGATGAGAAAAGTCCTCAACCACGTACGAGCAAGCAACAACTTGCAAATGACCCTCATAGCTTTGCTATGGCATCACGCAGAATGGTTCCTGGACCTTCTGCATCTCCTCATGGAGATCCTGAGGGAACTCCCTCTACAGCGCGACCTCCTCAAACAACCACATGCCAACATCTTTCACATAGCTGTAGCTTCGCTTCGACTTCATGCCTGGAGACTATCCACCACCTCTTCAAACAGAGGCTTTTTGCTACTGGTTGTGAAAAAAATGGCTGGAAGCCTCTAGAGATCCACAGAGGCAGTCTACCAGGTGAAGTAGTCAGTTTTCTGTGGTTGGTATAGTGGAAAGGGTATCACTCCCCTCGATGCCACTGTTTCAACTCGTTGGAACTTTCTTTGCTCATACGTAGTTGAGAGCTTACTTGTCCCCAGGCAGAGCTAAGACCTCCACCTTGGAACATGGTTCGCGTCCTCAGGTCTCTGAAGGGCCTCTCCTATGAACCACTACGCCAGGCCTTCGATCGCCACCTCACGTGGAAGGCGGTGTTCCTGTTTGCTCTGGCTTCGGCAGAAAGAGTCAGTGAACTTCATGGTTTATCTGCTAATATCTCCCACTCTAGGAGATGGAGGAAAGTAATCCTCAACTACGTCCCTGAGTTTGTAGCTGAGATTCAAAATCCTGGTGTGCCGGACTCTAGGTTCGGCCCATTTCGGATAGAGTCTTCGTTCTGTAACCGAAGATCCAGACCAACTGTTACTCTGTCCAGTAAGGAGTCTGACGTGTTATTTAAGAAGAACAGCGAAAGCTCGCCCCCGTGTACAAGCACTTTTTGTCAGTACAGGGAAGGTCAAGAGGAGGGTCACGAGGAATAATATTTCCTCCTGGATAAGGAAAGTAATCGAATACGCTCTATACCCAGACCCTCCTCTGTCCAACCGACCCAAAGCTCATGACATCAGAGGCATTGCAACGTCTCTGGCGTTCAAGAAGAATTTTTCTGTGGCACAAGTATTGCAAGCGGGCATGTGGAATCGTCAGATGACCTTCACAGCCCACTACCTGAAAGACATAACCCACAGGAGCATGGAAACCTTTTCCATTTGTCCTGCGGTGGCCACACAAGTGATCTAATGCCTCAGGCTCCTTGATGGACAAGTAGCAGAGGAATGAGGGCTGAGGTTACTCAGGTTATTCTGGGGTGAATGAAAAGAATGTATTGCTCCCTTCTTTCTTTTACCTTCTCCCCCCACCCTCAAGGAAAGGCTCCGCAAGACCGAAGCATAGCTGACCTCACCCCTCTGCAGGTAAGATTCATTTCCCTTGTGCATCCTGAGTATGAATAAATACTTTGTTACGTCACCAATATCTCATGAGGGAGGGTATTGGATATGTCTTAGAACTCCTGCCTATC
The DNA here is from genome assembly GCF_036898095.1 of Palaemon carinicauda. NCBI lineage: Eukaryota > Metazoa > Arthropoda > Malacostraca > Decapoda > Palaemonidae > Palaemon > Palaemon carinicauda. Next base: position 4,305,451 of record NC_090744.1, on the reverse strand, counting down.
CTCGAGTTCCTACGTAAAGACAAGCCACGAGTCTCTCTCACACAAGCTTCTGCAGACCCCAATCATTGAATTACCTTGTAACTACTTTGATTTTAGCAAGGATAGGGTGTAACTAGATCAAAGATCAATTAGAGGGAACCCCGGGTCATGACCAAGGCCAGTTGGTAGAACTTCCTCCCTCCTAAGAGTAAGTCACCCTATAAATAGCGAAGGTTTGTATCTGTGTCGAAACAAATGACAAATTTGGAAATAATTTGTATTTTTCCTAACATACAAACCTGGAGCTATTTATACAAATTGGCCTGCCACCCTGTCCCCCTAGAACTTCTGCCAGAAAGCAAAAGTGGTTACTCAACCAACAGGTGTGAGTGAGCGGGGTAGCCAGTCTACCCCAACCCCCTCCCGTTAACTAGCGAATGGTGTAATTATCCCTCACTAAAATTGTCTTGGATGGTTTTCAGCGTTAACGAAATTAATACCCTATAAATAGATCCAGGATTTCATGTTAGGAAAAATGCAAATTATTTTCAAATTTGTTATATTTACATCACCAATCTACTCTACTTTACAATATTATTCCAGAAACCTGATATCAATATCGAAATTGGCCAAATTTACCGGATATGTTATATTATATATTGCCTTAGGGAAATAGTATAAACTATATAATGCATATCTAGCTCCCTCGTATAGGTTTTTATTACAATGCACATAAATAATTATGTCTAATTCATTAAAAAAAGAGGAACTTACATAACATCAAACTCATGGTGGCATAAGACATCATTGGGAGAATCATTTTGTAGTGACGTACATACTCTACTCTCAGCAAGACAACTGTTCAGAGATTCAAGAGATTGAGATGAACATTCAAGAAATGTGATCGATGTAGAGATAGGAGCAGAGTCCTCATAGGTAAATGGCTTGTTTTCATACTTAAGCCCTCTTTCATGTGTAAATATTATACAATTTTGAAGGCCTACCAACACTACAACTAGGCACATCAGATATTACATCGAAATGTTTGCCTTGGTACACATCGATGACAGTGCTATAATCTAAGAAAATAGGAAGACAATGGATTGTTGGAAATAAACGAAAATATTTTGGTATCCACAATCAGCTTCTCGAGGGATTCTTTTGGAGACTAAATATCAGATCAGTGATAAAGAATTTAATTGATCTCAGGTTTGTGTTCAACTATTCTAGACTGAAGGAAGTTGCTGAGGATAAGACGAGGAATTAACCCTGGACAGGTATCGTTCTTGGACACCCCTTTTATGGTATATTGGGGTCGAGCGCGACCCCACCGCAAAGAAAAATTCTTGAAAAATTTGTTTGTGCATTAACCTTTAGGTTTTTGTTCGCGTGAAATACTTCAAAGAATGCTAAAAACTACGGCAAAGATAAATACTACCCATCTGCAGAAAAACTATATATTATAAATTTTTAAGATTCACAAAAAAAAAATATACATATATACAAAAATCCCTTTCGGAAAAGATTCCTGAATGTTCAGGAAACATCTTGTGGTAACTGGGAAGTGATCGGACCCATAGAGGTGAAGATCTGAAATAAGAAGTAAAGGGTAACTTTTTTTGTTCAAAAAAATTAGTCCAAATTTCATGAATTTTTTTTGGTACCCAAATGAAATAGGTAGTGGCTAATTTTTTTATGGAATAAACATATATTATCCTGAAATAGAAATATGTAAAAAAATCTTCATTATTTTGTAAATTACTGTTATATCAGGGGCCCTATCTAAAGGTAATTTTTTGATTACTTAGTGTCACCATTAAAATTTCGTATAAAAAGACTTACATTTGATATATAATATGGTATTTATGCAGGTAAAAATATACCAAAATATCACAAATTCTATAGGAAACGGGAATATATAGAGATATGGCAACTTACGCTACGGATATGTCCACAAAATGGCGGCCAACCACACTGACTCAGACTCCCTAATCTGCCACTTGAAATGTAGAAAGGGTATGTCAATTTCAAGGTGTTATTTACTAATCTAATTATTCTTGGATATACATAAAAATTTTATGGTGGGTTTCTGGATGATTGAAGATTATTTTACGACTATAAAATTAGAAATCTGACCCCCAAAAAAATTCTGAAGGGAAATAAATTCGAAAAAAACATTAAAATGTAAAACAATATAATATTTTAGCTAAAAAAATTGGATGATATTCAAGCAAACAAGAAGTAAACAAAATTTCCATGTTGTAACTTACCTATAACTCTAAGGTACACCTTGGACACAAGACAGTTTGATGCGTCAGGCAAACAGGACTCCTGCAGCGGATACACGCAGTGTTTGTCTTGCGGTTGTCCTTAGGTGGGCAGCTATGACAGCGAATCCTTTTAGGAAGCTTGATGTGGCCACAGGCAATTTGAAGTCTTGGTTCCGCCTCAGGAATCTTGAAGGTATCCACCATGAGTTGACGGAGTCCCTTCGACAACTTGCGTGACGTTTGATACCGATGTATTGCCTGGGGATAACACAACTCGGTGGCGATCTCCTTTAGGAAGGTTCGCCTTGGCATTGTCTTGGCGAAGGGCATGAGCGTATAGAGAATATAAGAATTGACCATTATTATATTCAATATCCCGTAGAAGAGACTCATAGGCCAGCGTCGTGACTTACGAACACAGTTAGATATAGAACACATCTGGTCGAATGTATCTACACCTCCCTTGGTCGCATTATAAAACATCTGAATGTCCGTCTTCCTTTTTTCGACCTTGGACGGATCATGATGCAGGGAACTCAACAGCATCACTTTCTTAGTCCTACTAATTTGCTGACACTGTAGAGTTAGATTGTGTTCGTAATTGAACACTGTCACTGCACTGAGTCCTTTGGGGGAAGCACCCTCTCCATAAGTTCCTTAGGAATATAAGGCTTTTGGCGAATGGTGCCACACAAATACATGTCCTTATCCGCGAGTGACAAGGCGAGCGGTAGCGTCGTGAAGAAGTTATCCGTCGTCACTGTGCGGCCACTTCGCTGAAAAGGTGCCACAAAATCAGACGTAAAAACTTCTCCAAGCGTCGCTCCTTTTGGTATCTTGACCATGTCCTTTCCCAAGTAGGCAAGGCCATTACACATGTAATGAGAATCGGCATCACACGCCAATACAAGCTTGATACCATACCTAGAGGAAGAGAAATAGAATTAGTAACTAATAAAGGAAAAAGATAGCAAATAACAAATAAATAACAAAAATAACACAATATACAATTATATTACTAATAAATATAATAATAATAATAATAATAATAATATTAATAATAATAATAATAATAATAATAATAATAATAATAATAATAAATACATAAGAAAAACATTTACAAATACGACAGAGAAATTAACAGGTAATTATATCACTAATAATAATAATAATAATAATAATAATAATAATAATAATAATAATAATTACACAAAAACATTATTCACAAATACAAAAGAGAAATTATCAGATAAATAAATAACAAAGTTATAGGTAGATAGAGATAGATAGAGGTAGAATAGATGATATATTATATTTTAGATACATAAATCATATATCAAGTTCTTTACTTCACAATATATATATATATATATATATATATATATATATATATATATATATATATATATATATATATATATATATATATATATATATATATATATATATATATATATATATATATATATATATATATATATATATATATATAAATATATATAATAAATAAAAAAAAATTATAAATAAGAAACAATAATTACGTGTGAAAATATAAAATAAAAATTATTTTTACTTACTTAGCTGGTTTGTTGGGAATATACATCTTGAATAGACAGCGACCACGAAAAGGGACACGCTGTTCATCAACAGTGAGATGGGGCCCGGGGCTATAATTGCTTCGACAATTGGCTACCTAATGGGAGCGAAGCGATCCTTTTTCACCCTCTCTGCTCTGGTGGCCGAATCATCGAAGCGAAGAACCCTCACCAACGGGGTAAAACGACGCTCGTTCATTGTACACCTATTCAAAGGATTTCCCTCTGTGAGGTCCCACATGTCACAAGTGGATGTATGGTTGTCACACCGCACTGCCGACATTATTAGAATTCCATTAAACGCCTTCAGTTCCCTCAGGTCAATGTCCCTAAGGGCAACGTTGCCCTTTTGATGATAATTACTTCTCAAAAGGGCAAGGCGTTCATTAGAACGCAGAACAATCTCGGCTAACATGCGGTCGTCCAAAAAGAGCGAGAAAATGTCGGACATTCTCTTCGCGCCCAACGTGACAGAGGTAGGACCTTGTGGCGGGATGTTGCACAAACAACCCCCACACCCTTGAATCACTCTAGCTGACAAATGTCTCCACAAAACAAACTTTCCCCTTACGTTATCTAAAACCAGACTCTTAGACATAAGGACAAAACAAAACAAAACATATCCTTAAAACTATATATTTCTTACTAACTATAACAATCACTTAAAATATTCAAAAAACCAAAATAATGTCATTCACGAAACCTTAATACTAAAGACAGACAAACAAATCACCAAACCTAAATCTTCATAAACAAAATATTCTGTAAATATATATGTGACCACGGACACCGTCGCCAATACTCAAAATAACCCTCACAAACCCGACACCGACACCATTCACAAACAGTACAAAAAACGCAATTAAAATAATAAATCACAGTATGTGGACACCGTTGTCCATACAAGGCCCCAGAGACCTTCACAGCCCACTGCCACAACTTATTGGCAACCGGTAATACCCCGAGTCCAACTACCACACTCACTTCCTATATCTGGGTTAATTAATCATAGTCATCATTATCATCATCATCACAATCTTATTCATCAGTGGTCCAGACGGAAATTCCTTCATACGGGCGGGGTCATTATGGCATCAATATCAATAAAATCGTTACGAGCAATCAAATCATAATCATAATCGTAGTCCAGGTCGTCAACAAAATAAATCTGAGCAATCGTATCAAGTTCTGTTACAGGCCAAGTCGTCAACAATCAAGTAAACACTCGAGGAACTCTCTCCCAAAGGAGGAATCACGGCCTGCCAAAATAAAAAAGAAAAACACTTACGAACACTTCTAGCTAACTGAACTATCGCACTATAATCAAAGATAAATAATAAATTGTTCCTATCATTCACAATCACGATAAGCAAAGATAAACAAAACTGTACTTACTCAGAAAATAAAAAAAACACTTTCACGCTGGTCTAAAAAAATAATAATCCAGCATTCAACCACACAACTGCTTCAGGACGCAGTCAATCAAAAAAAGCATTCGCTCCGAAACATTCACCACTGTCGTAACCTAACTAAAAAATGTAAACAAACAATCTCATTTAAACCAACAGTCTTTCTCACCACAAACGATCGTTAACCTAACTACTTTCGCTCGCTAACACAATATCTCTCTCTCTCTCTCTCTCTCTCTCTCTCTCTCTCTCTCTCTCTCTCTCTCTCACACACACAGGATTTGGCAAAACCAAAAATAAAATAAAACAAAAAATAAATCCTCCACATTCCTTCCCCCTTACTTTGCCAAATCCTTCTCACACAACACTTACATTATTTTTTTCATAACCCAGTCGCAGTCGGGAACGGGACCTCTACTCCGAGTAACTGGGCCTCCATATACTCTCTCATTCACTTCTTCCTTATCACAATCATTCGCTACATTAACACTATTCCTATCTAAATCCCTATCATCTAATATATCATGTACAATCATATCTACCTCGTTCTCATCTGGCCCTATAATTACACTCATTTCTGTAAACAGTTCATCCATTTCATCAAAAACATTCTCAACTTTAGTAAAAGATTCATTCATACTACTAATCATTCTCCTATCTCTCACTCTCGCATTCGTCATCCTTTCTTTTACATCACCTAAGGAAAAGCCACACACACTATAGGTATCATTCATACTCAGCCATGATTCATCTGTATTAACACATTTATCTTCCATACACACTTGCACATTTACACCCTTGTCATACTTATTTCTATTCTCACTTTTACTTATAAAATTTCCCCTTCTTTCATCTTTACTTAAAGCTCTTGTATTCTTCCTTTTCTTATATTCTACTAACACTAACTGTTTACCTTCCAGACCTAAGTCCTCATACATACTAGGTTCACCCTTGTTCCTTTTCAACCATTTACTCATCCCATTCTCTTGGATATACTCAGGTACCTCTTTCCATTTACGCAACTGGTTGTGGTGGGCCCTAATTTTTTCCACAATACCACCCACACACAACTTACCCAAAACGTAACTTAATCCACTCGAACCAACTTCTAACACATCATAGGGACCTTCAAATTTATCACGCACCTTATTTACATTCATTCTACCCTTTTCAATTACTTCTTTCATCACTCTCTCACCAACTTTAAAGCTTTCAAACCTCTTATTTGCTTTCCTCCACACATCTCTATCATCCTCCGACACACCCAACCTCGGTCTTATTATCTTTTCAAAATTTAAAACAAACTTACATGGAGACATACCCGTACTCTTATGCACTGTTGCATTGTAAGCCCACAACGCTCTACCAACATACAAATCCCAATCATTACCACATGTACTCATCATTCGCAAAATTTCAGTTAATGTTCTTACAGTCCTTTCAGCCAACCCATTCGCACTTGGCATATAAGGAGTCGAATACACATGTTCAATACCCCATTCTCTTAACATCTGCTCAAACTCCCATCCAACAAACTCAGGGCCATTATCACTTAACATTCTCACAGGCTTACACACACACATCGGCAACATCACTTGACCAACCATTCTTGCAACAGTCTCGCTCCGTTTATCCTTGATGGGTATAGCATAGGTAAATTTACTCATGTGATCAACCATAACAATCATTCCCACATGTCTTCTCACAGTCACAGGCAACGAAACACAGTCAATCACAAACATCTCAAATGGTTCTTTCATACGTAATCTCAAAACAGGCGGATTAGCATGCACTCTCTGATACTTCCCTTTCTGACAATCTTCACACGTAGTCGCTACATCCTTACATATCTGACTCAACCCAGGTGTAAACAATCTCTCACGCATGCATTCCCATAATTTATTCTTACCCATATGCCCATATCTGTCATGCACTAACATACACATACTTACTGCTGCATGCATTGGAAACACAGGAACATATATATCTTCATCCTTTCCTTTATGTAGAAAATAAACAATATTCTTACACACAATAAGTCTCTTACTAACTTTCTTATACACCTCTAAATCAGACGGCCATTCTTCTACCTCAATACTATTCAACATACATTCACGTAACCTTTTAATTTCCTCACATTCATCTTGCATTTCTTCCACCTGCTCTTTAGTCAGTAGATCATCCTCACTCCTCGTAATATCAACCATGCCAACAAAATTCGCCATAAATACACTATTATCTTCTATCACAACTACTTCACATCCATTCTTCAGAAGCAAACCACTACCAATATCAACTGATAAATCATGCAATCTTAAAAAGTCAATTCCTATCAAAAAACAACTAGGCATCTCATTCTCTCCCATTACAATAAAATTATGTTCCACCTCCATACTTCCCAGTTTTACTTTCAAACGCACTTCTTCCCAAACTAGCAAACTTCCTTTACCTATCCCATGAATTCTCACACTCGTGCATTGCCGTTTCACTAACCAATTGTACCGCTCTATTTCCTTGATAACAGACATATTCACTAATGACACTTGTGCACCTGTATCAATTAAACTACAGTATTCATTCTCATTTATACCCACATACGTCATCATTCTTCCTTTTACACCATGCATACAAATGTTTACTCTCCTATCAATAGGGTCATCCTTATCACACCCATGGTCATCTTCGCTATCTTCTATGCTCATACCATTCTGATTCAAATCACTCGGACAATCCTCCTTCTTACTCAACAACTTGCAACATCTTTCATTACATTGTAACCTCAATATATACTCCCTTTCAGTCTCTTTATTTGCTCGGTACTGCATCGGACGATTCCACCCAAAATACAAATAAACAGTGACACCATATAACATACTTACTACCAACAATACTTTTGATAACAATTCACCCTCAAGCATACTATCCTCCTCCTTATATGCCATTTCTTTCGATACTTCATTCCTAACACTCATTCTAAGCTCATCTATACTAGCAGGTATATCCCTATTCAAACCCTTCAATTTAACCTTATTTAACCCACACAAAATACATTTATACACCATGTCATCACCTTCAAAACTTTGTACCACCATTAAATCTTCCGGCAACCTTTCAAAATTACTATCATTCTCGCTACTCTCTTCTATCTTACCATGCATTCTTGACATCGCATCTGCTATCACGTTCTTACTCCCAGGTACATATTCTAGTTTAAAGTCAAATTCATTTAAATCCTCTATTGTCCTCGCAACTCTAGCATTCACAGACTCTTTCCTAATCATGTACACTAGGGGCTGATGGTCAGTACGCACAATAAATTTCACACCATACAAAAATACCTTCAACGCTTTCACGCAAAACCTTATCGCAGCCAACTCCCTTTCAATCGTGGAATACTTTCGCTCAGCCTTATTAAATGCTTTACTTACATACGCTATCACTCTCAACTGTTCATCTCCGTTTATTCTTTGCATTTGAACCAAGAAACCACCCATACTAATCCCACTAGCATCCGTATATAACTCTAGCATATTCGCATGTTCACTATAATCGGGAAAGGCCAAAGTGACGTCTCTCGCAGCCTCTTCTTTCAAGTTTTCAAATGCTTCAATCATACGCTCATCCCATTTCAGTCTCGTACTATTTCTCTTACCTGTCCACTCATTCAAAGGCTTCCCTATTCCCGAACAATCTCTGACAAACTTCCGACCAAATTCAATTAACCCAAGAAAACCTCTCAACTCACGCACCGTATGAGGACGTGGAAACTCTCTCACCTTGCTCACAAACTTTTCACTCTTCCTTATACCCGATTCACTCACCACATGCCCAAGAAATTCCACCTCCCCGGCCAACCATGTACACTTTTCAAGCTTAACTTTCACCCCAACTTCTATCAACCGTTCTAATACTGCTTCAAGCAACTGCATGTGTTCCTCAACAGTCTCACTAGCAATCAAAATATCATCAATAAAAACAGTCACCTTCTGTCTATCAAACCCAGCCAAAACTACATTCATCGCCCTCTGGAAGGCAGCAGGCGCATTAGCAAGGCCAAAACTTAATCTTTTAAACTGATAATGACAATTTCTATTTGAAAATGCCGTAATGGGCCTGCTCCCCTCTGCCAGAGGCATCTGGTAATAGCCCCTAACTAAATCTAACTTTGTAAAAACTTTCATACCATGCATCTTATACACACAGTCAGACACTACATTCATCGGAAAACGTTCTTTAACAGTTACTTCATTCACCTTCCTATAATCAATACACATCCGTAAACTTCCATCCGGCTTTCTTACAGGTACAATAGGGCTATTCCAGGCACTCTCACTCCTTTCTATTACACCCATTTGCTCTAACTCCTGGCACTGCTCTTCTATTTCTCTGGCAATAGGCGGAGAAAAGTGTCGGGGACGCTGATATATGGGGGTATCATTACTAAGAACTATCTTAAATTCAGGCAGCTTTGATCCCCCACAATCCTCGTCACCGCGACTCAAAACTCTCCGTCTATCCCATAACATCCTATACAATTGTTCCCTTTCCCCCTCACTTATATTCTCATCTACATTAATTCTTTCTTTCAAACTTTCATAGTCCCAATCGTCATCCGGCTTTATCTTACCCGTCATAACACGTCTCAATTTAACATACCTTTCATCCTCTACATTGACCAACGTATACATACATCCCATCCAATCACCCTCACGTATACCCCGTATTCTCTTCCTCCTTACAGTCGGCAACAAGCTCACATACACCTTCGGCTCCTGCAAATTCAAAATACCATCATACACATGCACACTTGCTTTCACCAAATTACTTGCTTCCGAACCTTCCACTACATATTCACAATTGTCACTATTGGCAATTCCCAGACTATTCGGCCATGCAACTTTTACACTGACAACCTCACTCGCATCTTTAGACAATTTAACACCTTCTTTTGCTATTAACGGCACACCTTTCCATACCTTCGTACATACACTACCATCTTCATTCAAATAAAATTCCCCACAAAATTTACCCTTAACTTTCATCTCTATCATATTTACACTAGGATGTACAATCATACCGCATTTTTTCAAGAAGTTATAACCTAACAACACATCGTATTTGTCATTTACTCCCTCAACCACATAAAAATCATTATCTTCCATCATCAGCCCCCCAATCATAACATTTCCTCGTAACTTTCCTTGCACAGACATACTTAAATTACCGATACCTTTCACTTCACCTTTACACCCCCTAAATTCACACACATCCCTTACCTTATCGTATGCATTCCTAAACATTAAATTGACACCACAACCAGTATCAATCAGACCAACTAGCTCTATTCCATTAAAATTTACTTTTGCACTCATGCAGTCATAAGCTCTTTCGCCCATCACGTCTTCATGTAGTAAACCTTCACGAACATGCATCACATTCACTCCGCACACACACGAGGACTCACCCAGCTGAACCCTCTTACACTCTAGTTTCCCGAACATCCTGGCTGATTTACTCCCTTCTTCCTACATACCCTAGCTACATGCCCATCTGCACCATATTCAGTACACTTACCCCGTGGCTCCTTGCACATTCTAGCATAATGACCATCCTTACCACAATTACCGCAAATCACATTTGTACGATTACTCCGACATCCACTCGCTATGTGCCCTGTCATACCACACCGATAACATTTTACCCCTTTCTCTTTCTTGCACTCGCTAATTCTATGCCCTACCTCACCACATCCAAAACAAGCACCAAGAGCCCATCTACATTCATTCTTCTTATGTCCTACTTTCCCACATCTATAACACTTCTCTTCACGGATACAACTACCTGACCTATCTTGCGGCGCACTAGCACTCCTATCTCTCCAAACCTGATTCCCTTGCCTAAACCCTTCATTTGTCCTTACAGGTATTCCCACATTACTCGCCCTAACACTCCTATCTACTACACTATCAGCTATCCTCATCGGTCCTCTCATAACAGCATCTCTAAAACTAACAAATTCTGGCATACTTTCCTCCATTCCAGTTCTTACACTCACAGATTTACTTTCTTTCATACATCTATCCAACTCGTAATCCTCAACTATCTCTAAAATATCATCCCATGTCAATCTTTCTTTCGTCCACCTCATTTTCTCCTTCCGTTTCAAATTAACAAACTCAGCCACATTCTCGGGTACAGTAGCCAAAAACTTCTTCATTAACTCCTTATTCTCATTTATACCTTCATCCCCATACTTCTTCCTAGCTAAAGTTTCCAACCTACATACGTACATTGATATCGCTTCTCCTGCATTCATCCTTGCCTCATCAAAATCATTCTTACGCTTATACTTAACACTCCCTTTCATACGTTTTACCTGCTCAATTATTCTCGTTTTCACACTTTCATAATCAACGTCCCCAACACTCATTATCACTCCATACATCGTCAACAAATACCCAGTCAAATATTCTCCTAACTCCCTAGCCCAAACTCTTTTACTATCACCATACTTATCCTGACAATACCTCTCATACTCCTTGAAAAAATCATATACATCCCTACTGCTATGCTCATTGAACCTTTCACACCGAGGTACCTCTCTCATAAACACAGTCTTACACACATCACGTTCATTCTCACTGCTATCATCACTGTCTACTCCCCTGTTACCTTCTTCCTCATTCGAATATAATGAATCCACTTCCACACTTAAATTCCTATCCTTAACCATTCCCTTCTTACCCTTTTTCTTACTTACCACTTTCACCCATTCACGATCGTCCTTGCTATCAACCTGATACTTTTTCTTCTCTTTCTTCACATCACTTTTACCTTTCCTTTCATCTTTCCTCTCACCTTTCTGTTCATCCTTACTATGCCTAATTCCCTTATCTTCAATATCACCATCACTATTACTACTATCACTATCACTTCCTTTCCCATTATCACCTACCTTAACCTTCTCTTCCACTACCAACCCATTACCCGAAGCTGAGGACACTCCTCCGACTGCACCTTCACCCATTATAGTTTTCATCATCCCCATGACTTGCCCCATCATATCTTCCATTCGTTTCTCCATTCGTTCTTCATTCTCTTTCATCCTCATCTCAAAACATTCTTCCACTTTCTCTACAGTTCCCTTCAACTCCTTAAGCTCCTTCTGCATCGCCTCATTCTCCCAGTTCAACCTCTCATTCTCTACTAGCAACCTCTCTTTCTCAACTATCAACATCTGCTCCCGTTCTTTATAATGCCGCAATTCCTCCTCCAAAGCCTTTAATTTACCTTCCATTGTCGTTAACCTTAAATCTAAATCCTAAATATAACCTTTGTGAAAGAGTCTGGTTCAATCCCACCTCGACTGTCCCTGTTCGGGCGCCAAAATAATGTGGCGGGATGTTGCACAAACAACCCCCACACCCTTGAATCACTCTAGCTGACAAATGTCTCCACAAAACAAACTTTCCCCTTACGTTATCTAAAACCAGACTCTTAGACATAAGGACAAAACAAAACAAAACATATCCTTAAAACTATATATTTCTTACTAACTATAACAATCACTTAAAATATTCAAAAAACCAAAATAATGTCATTCACGAAACCTTAATACTAAAGACAGACAAACAAATCACCAAACCTAAATCTTCATAAACAAAATATTCTGTAAATATATGTGTGACCACGGACACCGTCGCCAATACTCAAAATAACCCTCACAAACCCGACACCGACACCATTCACAAACAGTACAAAAAACGCAATTAAAATAATAAATCACAGTATGTGGACACCGTTGTCTATACAAGGCCCCAGAGACCTTCACAGCCCACTGCCACAACTTATTGGCAACCGGTAATACCCCGAGTCCAACTACCACACTCACTTCCTATATCTGGGTTAATTAAACATAGTCATCATTATCATCATCATCACAATCTTATTCATCAGTGGTCCAGACAGAAATTCCTTCATACGGGCGGGGTCATTATGGCATCAATATCAATAAAATCGTTAAGAGCAATCAAATCATAATCATAATCGTAGTCCAGGTCGTCAACAAAATAAATCTGAGCAATCGTATCAAGTTCTGTTACAGGCCAAGTCGTCAACAATCAAGTAAACACTCGAGGAACTCTCTCCCAAAGGAGGAATCACGGCCTGCCAAAATAAAAAAGAAAAACACTTACGAACACTTCTAGCTAACTGAACTATCGCACTATAATCAAAGATAAATAATAAATTGTTCCTATCATTCACAATCACGATAAGCAAAGATAAACAAAACTGTACTTACTCAGAAAATAAAAAAAACACTTTCACGCTGGTCTAAAAAAATAATAATCCAGCATTCAACCACACAACTGCTTCAGGACGCAGTCAATCAAAAAAAGCATTCGCTCCGAAACATTCACCACTGTCGTAACCTAACTAAAAAATGTAAACAAACAATCTCATTTAAACCAACAGTCTTTCTCACCACAAACGATTGTTAACCTAACTACTTTCGCTCGCTAACACAATATCTCTCTCTCTCTCTCTCTCTCTCTCTCTCTCTCTCTCTCTCTCTCTCTCTCTCTCTCTCTCTCTCTCTCTCTCTCTCACACACAGGATTTGGCAAAACCAAAAATAAAATAAAACAAAAAATAAATCCTCCACAACCTCCAGGCTCAATCCGTGGTGTGAGTATATGGGGGAGGGTGGGATTTGGGTTTTTATGCCAGACAGTACCATCACGGCCTTGAATGGAATCAGATTGAATCTGGGTGATAGGAGTCCCCCTGGCTGGCTGTAGTTCACCCCTTCTCCTCTCCTCCACTGGGGTGAGGCGACGTACTGGTGCTGCGGGCTGTCCACTTGATGTTGATGGCATAGGGGAAGTTGTTGTTCTTGTGCTGGCTCTCACAACAACAGAAGCAGAACCCTCAACCCCCACTACCTCCCCCTCATCGTCGTCGTCTTCGCCATCCCCATTCCCTAAGGCGACAATTTCCGGATCATCTGCCTTCTCTTCTTCCTCCCTCACTTCATGCTCCAACTCCCCCACATCCAAATACTCATCGTCAGTGACGTCATCTATCTCCAGACCATCCTCAACATCACTATCAAGCTTTTCTAATAGTTGATTGATGGCATCGATGCCCAAGGAATACTTTTTGCTTGCCATTTTGATAACTGCAAAGAATTAGAAAAAATTAGAAATACGCATTCGATGGAAAATGGATCCCATACCAATATATCTCAGGCAAAAAACAATGTCGTGCATGGGTAGCCAGATCATTTAGACAGACTTTCCAACACTAAAAAAAATAAAAGTTTGTTGACACTATTTGCCAGTTTCTTACGGAAAAATGACTTAGCCAAAAAATGCAAAAAACTGAAAAAGGGGCATTCGAGGAAAAATGGGCAACATACTAATATACGGCATATCAGCTAAAAAAAATATCATGCACGTGGTAGCCAAACCATCAAGGCACACTTTCCGACAAATAAACATCTAAATGAATCATTACTATTTGATAATTCCTTACTACGTAGTAACTTTGCAAAAAAATGAAAAAAAAAAAAAAAACAGAAATTGGCAATCGCAGGAAAATCGAACACATAGCAATATATACGGCATATCTGGAAAAAAAAAGGCAGGCATGGGTAGCCAGATCAGCTAGACACACTTTCCAACACTAAAAAAATAAAAGTTTTTTAACACTATTTGCCAATTTCTTATGGAAAAATTACTTAGCCAAAAAATGCAAAAAACTGAAAAAGGGGCATTCGAGGAAAAATGGGCAATATGCTAATATACGGCATCTCAGCTAAAAAAAAAAATCATGCACGTGGTAGCCAAACCATCAAGGCACACTTTCCGACAAATAAACATCTAAATGAATCAACACTATTTGACAATTCCTTACTACGTAATAACTTTGCAAAAAATTTAAAAAACAAGAAATTGGCAATCGCAGGAAAATCGAACCCATATCAATATATACGGCATATCTGGCAAAAACAAGGCCAGGCATGGGTAGCCAGATCATCTAGACACACTTTCAAACACTAAAAAAATAAAAGTTTTTCGACACTATTTGCCAGTTTCTTACGGAAAAATGACTTAGCCAAAAAATGCAAAAAACTGAAAAAGTGGCATTCGAGGAAAAAGGGGCCTCGTGGTGATATACGTCATCTCAGCTACAAAAAAAAAAAATGCACGTGGTAGCCAAACCTATACAAGTTGCACTATTCTACGACTATTTCTTACTACGTAATAACTTTGATAATTATGTAACTTACCTGATTCAGGTATATTCGGTCGAGCTCGACCCCGGGGCGTCTCAGAAAAGTAGGAAGGCGAACAGCTACAATGAAGCACGTCTGGACCCAACTTCGGCGTGTAGGCTAGTGACCCGCTGCAGGTCGATCACCCAGAAATTCGGTCACAGGGGTGAGTCACGCGAGAAAAACATGTTTTTTATATACACTCGGGGTCGCGTACGACCCATCGTACCTGTCCAGGGGTGAAAATAGGTCAGAATTAAAGAATGAAATGGCATGTTTAGAAGACTGCTCATGAATGGCAGGAGCAAGGGACAGTGACATTTCCCGATTAAGTAGGACAATGTCCATATGATCAGCGCCCAAGCCCCTCTCTACTCAAACTAGGACTAAGGAGTGCCAGGAAATGACTGCTGATGACTCAATAGATAGACCTATAGGCTCCCCCAGACCCACCTCCTTGGTTCACAAGGATGGTGAGGATGCAGCGACTAAAGAAAGTTACGAGTTTGAGCGTGACTCGAACCCCAGTCAGGGGTTGAATAGTCAGAGACGTTACCACATCGGTCATCACCTACTTATCATGCTGCTTAAAATGGAGTTCCTATTAAAATAGTTATATTTGATTAAGATCTATTTTCTACAAAATTTATTGT
>NC_090744.1:4279267-4284267 GCF_036898095.1 Palaemon carinicauda | reverse complement strand
GGGTTCCTTTAATATCTTTCTATTCCATATTTTCGACATTAAATTCCCCATAGAAAGAAGGAAATGCAGAACACCATTTTTCATTGGACACTGAAGCTTTTTATTAATTTATATATTTCGTTATATCTCCTATAATAAAGTTTCATTAAAGATATTTGACATTTCTATTGTGATGAGAAGACTAGGTTTCACACAAAAGCATATGTGTAAGTACAAACGTACACTTATAACCCATACATACACACATACATATGTATGTGTATGTATGTATATATATATATATATATATATATATATATATATATATATATATATATATATGTGTGTGTGTGTGTGTGTGTGTGAGTATATATATATATATATATATATATATATATATATATATATATATATATATATATATATATATATATTTATATATATATATATATATATATATATATATATATATATATATATACATATATATATATATATATATATATATATATATATATATATATATATATATATATATATATATATAATAAAGTTTCATTAGAGATATTTGACATTTCTATTGTGATGAGAAGACTAGGTTTCACACAAAAGCATATGTGTAAGTACAAACGTACACTTATAACCCATACATACACACATACATATATATGTGTATGTATGTATATATATATATATATATATATATATATATATATATATATATATATATATATATATATATATATATATATGTGTGTGTGTGTGTGTGTGTGTGTGAGTATATATATATATATATATATATATATATATATATATATATATATATATATATATATATATATATATATATATATATGTATATGCCAAATGGCAGTCCTATAATTTTCTGTTTTCCGTGAAAATTAAACTAATACATACACAGATATTAATGCTTATTTAAGTATTAGAAATATATGTATATGTATGTGTGTGTATATTTCATATATGTGTACGTATAGGCATGTTTTTAATCAAATTTTCCCTAATATCAAACCTTTAAACATCAATTATTAATTATGATATCTAGAATACTCCTCACGTGTCTAACAAAACCTGTTCCGCCTATCTATCTTTCTAATTATATATTTATGTAACTAAATATAAAGCACGAATGAACACATATATTTCCAATACTTAAATAAGCAGTAATATCTGTGTATGTATTAGTTTAAACTTTAAGAAAAGGAGAAAATTATAAGACCGCTATTTGGCATTATTTCCTCTCCAGTCTTGTTCGGTATCTGATACAGCATTCGATTCTTTATAAGCCGGATCGGTGCGACCTGATCTCTCTTATTGTTTATGTGATCTATTGTTTCCCTGTCGTCTATTATCTGATGGGGTCGGTGCTCGAGGGAAAGGCCATCCCTTCTTGTTCAGGAAATAGCTTATATCTCGTTCATCATTTCCCTGGCATATTTTCGATTTTGGGCTGTGTGTGAGAGAGAGAGAGAGAGAGAGAGAGAGAGAGAGAGAGAGAGAGAGAGAGAGGGGGGGGGGGTTGGGGGGGGAGGAATAGAAAAAAAATTACATATATGTTAAAGAATTAGTATTCACAATTAATATTTTTATCATAATATTGTTTGTTTATGTATAATCAATTCTCCTCTTCATCTAATAACAAATAACTGTAAAATATGAAAATTGTTTAACAATGCTAATAAAACATCTCAAAATTATTCTTTTCATTGTTTCCGTAGATCTATAAAAATTATTTGAATTGTAAGTGATACATTATAAAATTGATTCATTATATTATGAAAGACGTGATCTAAAGTTATCTGTGTGTTTTGTTAAAACGAGTTTTTATTCTCAAAAGTAAAGCTAAACCTACATTGGAGGTTGACATCAATAACTGAAATTATCTGAAATATGAACGACCATGAATTTGCATTCAGACTTCGTGATTTGTATCTATAATTCCATTTCGTATCTCTGTTTGTAAATAAATTCCAACTTTTCCATAGGAAAGTGATGAGATGTCAATTATCCAGTAACTTGAAAAAAATAATGAAATTTCTAATTTGCATACTTTTTCATATTGTTTGAAAAAAAATCTTTAGTTTCTTGAGATTTATCAAGACCATTATGATATCAACAAGAGTACGTTCAATTTTCATCAGAATAATGAGACATCAGGAATTATGAATGATAATTGGGATCCCTCCCCCCGCTCTCTCTCTCTCTCTCTCTCTCTCTCTCTCTCTCTCTCTCTCTCTCTCTCTCTCTCTCTTAGTCCATGAGCCAGACCAGATATTGGTACCACCTGGGGTGGCAAAAGGTCACTGTGTTTTCTTGATTGGTATATATCCATAGATGAAAAAAAAAAGTTTGAAGCCAAGCTTAGAGCAGTAGCTTAATGCTAATAATCACCTCATGAAGATCTACGAATGGTCCCAATATGGGATCCTAAATTTTGGGATAGGGGAAATATAAATTGTAATATCTTTTGAAGTAATGCTCCAATTGCTACGTATGACCACTCAAAATAATGGGAATTTTATGTTCTACATAATTATATATCGTATTTGCCCATATGCTAATGAAGTAGGTCACTAGAGGTCAAAGGGTCACAAGATTTTGCCCTTGCCTAAAATCAATAGCGCTGTTCAAAAAATCACCCCAGATACTGAACCAATGAGAATTTCTCCACTGAAATGGGCTCAGATTGGAGATAATAAGTGTCCATTCTGAGGTATGATACTTAACGGTATTCGACAAATTGTTTTAGAAGTCCAGTTTTAGCCAGAGAAGAAACAAAATTAAATTACTCAATCCTCTGATCCTTTAGTATGCATGTTTTGCTGAAATCTGTTTTTAACTATTAAAATATTGCACTATACATACACTACGTTACATTTTGTCAGGTTTACAAGGGACGAAGTCATTTGACAGCCCTGTAACCCATATCAAACAGCATGATGTCAAAATGCCATGGCCCCCAGTACCAGAGCAGATGAAAGATGGAGCAGCCTTCATACCATGCTCTGTGAAAACCTTCTTGAGGATGCTGTTGACAGGTGAATCGGACCCCTCAGCTCCTGTATCAGATCGATTACAAAGGCTCATTGAATCAGTTGGGCAAGACCTCATGTATGGTATAATGTGTGCAAAGGTAATACCTCCTAAACACATCCTCCTGCCATATGCTGTCAAATCCCTAACTGGTTGTGTTGAGATCATTCGCCTCTTAAACCGAAGTGGTCATGGTGTTTCTTACTCAAAACTTGAAGAGATTGACTCAGCTCTGTGTATTCATAAGATGGTGTTGAATGAAGGATGTGTTGCCATACCAAGAGTTATCCAGCCTACTGTTCAAGTGACATTGGCATATGACAACATTGATAGGAGGGAGGAGACACTGAGCGGAGGAGGGACATCACACCAAGTTAACGGCATCATTCCACAGCCCAGGGTGTTTGGACCACAACCTCTCATACAGCATCAAATAAATGAAGAGAACCAAAAACATCGGACCATAGAGATTGAGGAAAGACTTCCTTCCATCTACATTGCTGGAAAGCGTGTTGGACCTCCTCTTCGTGGATAAGAGGAAATGGATGACCAGACAATGAATCATGAAGTGAAAAAGAAAACTCTGCTTTGGTTGCTCACTCATGCACATTGTGCTTCAAACTAAACTGTGGGGAGCTGGACAGGCTTCAACATTCAAGTCCGTGATGAAGTAGAGATCACCACTGATGAAGTTGGTTATTTTACCCACAATAAATGCCCTTACCACTTTGCTGTTTACTGTCCATGATGTGTTGTGCCAGTGTCAACTAATCAGATCATTAGGTCTTAGTAGCATTATCATTGTGTTTGACCAAACACTATATGCTAAAGCAACTGAAATAATTTGGAAGCAGAGAGATATATTTTCAGAAGTCGTTCCTCGGATGGGCACATTTCACACCCTGTGTACACTCTTAAGCATCATTGGTAAACGATTCCAAGATGCTGGGTTGAGAGATCTTTGCATTGAATCAGGTGTCATTGCTGAGGGGTCAGTAGAAAAGCTACTTTTGGGAAAACAGTACAATCGATCAGTTAGGTTCCACAAACTACTGTATGAAAGGGTTCTTAGAAATACACGGAGAAGATGAAATTGCCATTCGAAACTTAGTCAACACATTTTCCCAAGATATATGCCAGGAGACCTTCACAGAGACACTGAGCACCCAAGCATTTGTGTCACTGGCTGAACATTTTGAGGCATACAAAGAGAGTCTGCACCAGGATCGAGGGGATCTAGCATCATTTTGGATGTCGTACTTGGACATGGTAGACATCATGTTGAACATGCTGCGAGCTTCTAGAGAAGGAAATTGGTGTCTCCATCTGTCTGCTATCAAAGACATGATACCATGGTCTTTTGCATATAATAAGCACAACTGTGCCCGGTATCTTAGCACATATTACGCAGAGATGACAAACCTGTCAACAGCGCGCCCAGATGCCCTGGAGCACCTCTGGAACGGCGGGTTTTCCATTCAAATTGGGCCTACCAATCCATTTGGAAGGATTCCTGTGGATCAGGTCATTGAAGAGACAGTGAATAAAGACACCCAAATACCAGGAGGGACCAAAAGTTTCAGCCTCAGGCCAAGTGCAGTACACAGATATTACCTGACTGCAACGTACAGAAGTTCATTTCTTGGTTTAATGAAAAGTTCACTGAGGAGTAGCCAAATATTTTGCCATCCTGATCTCACTGCATTACGGATAAAGAACGATGAAAGGGCAGTATCAATGTTGGTCAGCATGTTGGATGAAAACTGGACAAATCCATTTGGTGTCTCCTCTGAGCTAATCAGCCTCTCCACAAGAATGATCGCTCCTGACAACATTGCAAAAGATCTTTTAGGGGCCAAGGTTAAGGGAACTTTAGCATTTAAAGAATTTTACAATGAAAGGCTTGATATCAGCGCCACCAAGAGTTTTTTTGACCCACTAAAGAAACTGAAACTGAAAACATTTAG
>NC_090744.1:4259267-4274267 GCF_036898095.1 Palaemon carinicauda | reverse complement strand
CCGTCATCATCACTAATCATGAACGATGTTAGTGATTCCTGCCCCCTACAGGGAAGAGTCATTCTAGATGGTTGAAACAAGGCCTCAAGGTTAGCATATATTGTATGAACAAACATAAGTATACACTGAATATACAAACAGTCTCATGTTTTGTATATATTGCCAAACCAGAACCAGTGTCCAATATATCCATTGTTTGCAAGCATACAATGATATGAAATATACTTATATCAGTAAGTCAAAGAACTCTGGCATCTTAAACATGCAATTGTCGAGCGAATTAGGACGCAAATACATTCTAATAGACAATTATTTCTAATGAATGGCTAAACGAATTAATATGTAAAACATATGTGGAATGATAAAGGAATTATACTTGCGACGTAAACAGAAATTATTTTTCCTTTTTTTGAAAGGGAAGAAACGATGAGTGCCACTCTCAGACTGAAGAAAAGTTTTAATAACTTTCTCTTCAAAATTTCCGTACCTATTACATTCTATCAGCAATGTGTATTACATACACATAGTACTAGTGCGATCTGTATAATTCCACACCTTAGATATTGAACAAAGTTAGTGTCACGCTAGTAACACTTATCTAAAAGGGGATCACACTAAAAGTGCTGACACCTTCTCCCTTTAATTGACAGTCCCAACCAATTAACTGTTCATCACAGAGTTAGACGACAGGTTTTAATACACTACCTGCCGCCACCACATAGTGCTTCAGTTCATGGACCTGCTTAGCATAGTGTTTGTAGAACACCCTGGATGATTTCCATCCAGTATATGAGCGAAGACGCTCAAAGTCCATATACTGAAAAAAGTTCAGTGATGAAGCAATCTTTCTCAGATCATGACCTGCGGGAGTACTGTCAGGATCCGCTCTACGAATAAAGTAGGTGAGCTTCGCCCTCACTTGTTTCAGTGACAAGTTTGATCCAGAGGTTTCTCCTTTAAAGAGCTGTCCTCCCCTGAAAATTGAAGTTCTACCAAGATCGACCTTTAGACACTCTACATGACACAGAGAGACATCTTCCTTCAGAGGGCAGATTCTCCAGGGAACCCCACCTCTTATTGGGTAGCTCGTTATTAGCGAGAAAGGATGGATCAGGAAAGAGATTCAGTTCTCCCACTTCTGTGACCTGAATGCGGCCCTCATCTCTGTAGAGGGCCACTATTTCACTAACTCTAGCCCCAGAGGCTATACCGAACAGAAAAATAATCTTTTGGGTTAGATCCTTAAGGTAACAATCTTCATTGTTCACAGATGAGGCATAATGTAGGACCTTGTCCAAGGACCATGAGATGGGTTTTGGTGGTGCTGCAGGCCTAAGCCTTGCATATGCCTTCCGAATCTTATTAAAGATTTCATCCACCAGATCCACTTGAAAGGCATATAGAAGTGGTCTAGTCAAGGCAAACTTACACATAGTTATCCTGTTGGCTGCCAAACCTTGATTATGAAGGTGGACAAAGGACAGACAGAAGTTCATTGAAATTTCTTTCGGTCCTTTTGCTTTCACAAAAGCAACCCACTTCTTCCAAGATGACTCACACTGTCTTCTAGATGACTTGGACTTGTCTTCTTCTAGGAAATCTATATTGCCTTCTGATATCCCAAATCTTTTCCTAACCACTAGGGCAAGAAAATCATGATATGAAGGGTTTGGGCTCTCTGTGATAAATCGAAGGCAATTAACTTCTGAACCTTCTAAGATAGCCGTGGGTTCAAAACTAGGACCAGCTTCAGTTTCCGTTCCTTCATCAAAGGGAACGGATTGCTCTTGGGCTACTTGGGAGTCCACAGAGCCACTCCTCCCTGGAAGGATCTCAGTATGTTGAGGACCTTCATTAGGAGATCCTCGTATGGGGCTACTTATTGAGGTAGTTTCTTGATGACACTCGTGCCAAAGAGGTCGATCTGCAGTTCTGGGACTTGTTCCCATCTGGGAATGAATAGGTCTGCGTCTGTGGACCATTCCAATTCTACCGGCTTGATCTAAAGTAGAGCATCCGCTATCAAATTGCCGATCTATTGTATGTGAACTGCTGATAGCTGCCATCCCTTTAGGTAAGGGATGGTTAACGTCACCTAGCCTGTATGAGACGTTCTCTAGCCTTGTCGGTTTTGACGTCTTATTATCGCTTCGATATCCCAGATAAACCTGAGGAGGTCTGATTTGTGTGGAGAGAGTTTTTCCCTCCATGACAGAACCAACATGGTCTTCAATAGGCCTTTGGCCCTTGATCATTGCAAGAGAAGCGATTAAGGAAAGACCACTATCGGTCCATTTAGATCTCTTCGAGCGTCTGATGCGTATCTTCTCCAGACTCCTAACACGTCCATCAGTTGTGCTCTTAGCACTAGGTCTGTCAGTATTGCAAATTGGAGAGAGTACTGAACTTCTCCCTGTTAGTGTCCTGGAATCCTGACTGATTACTTTAGTCTCTTGACAGATCCTGCAATCTCCTTTTACCTTCCCAAGGGAAAGGAGAGTTGGTGTGACCACAGGTTTCAATGGTATTTTAGCCATTGAAGCTTTTGAGTTGGAGAGAATTGAGACTTCTTGAAGTTTATCTTGCATTCCCGATGTTCTGGGAACCGGATCACTTCCTTGGATGATCATAGACCAGCCACTCCGGGTGCTGCCCAGCCCAGCCTTTCGTCCAGGCACATAGTTGCCTGAACAATTTCTAGGCTTGGTTCTTGCGTGACGTTTTGCTCTGTAACTTGAATCCTAGGTAGGAGGGAAGTGGGTGACTGACTGGAAGTGTTCAATGGACATCTTTCAGGTCTGATAAGACTACGAATACCCCTTCTTGAAATAGGGTCCTTATGTTCAGAAGGATTAACCTTCTGAACTTGCTGTTTTATTTTAACTTGTTGAGTGGCGACAAGTTCAGAATGACTCTGAGTTTTCTTGAGTCCTTCTCGTGAACGCCAAACAGCCTCCCTGGAATTCGATGGACTGTACTTTCCTCACCGCCTGTATGCTCTAGAGCTCTAAGATATACTCTTCCAGGAGGGTTTTGAAATCTAGGAAGAGTTGAGGAAATGATGGTGGAGGCATGTCTACTTCCCATTTTAGTCTCATCTTGAATAGGCCTTGGACCAAAGGATCGAAGGTCCAGCGATCCTGAAGGAACCTCCCTCATACCAGAACGTCTGTTTGCATCGCGTAATCAGAAGGTTCACATATCCAACCGCTTGCCTGTGGCACTGCGGTCATTGTGACTGTGGGATTTTGTTGAACATCCCGAGGAAAACTATTAGACTTTTCCGTCTTTATTTTAGGTTGGGGACCCACAACTGCGGAAGACTTTCTCTTTGAAAGGAGGCCCCACTTTTGGAGGAGCCCTATGTTCTCCGTGGTGGCCTCCTTAATCGTCTTTCTAACTATCTCGTTAGGAAAGAGGTCTCTACCCCAGATATTGGAAGATATCAGCTTCCTAGTTTCATGTTTTGCTGTCGTGGCAGCGAACACAAACTCTCTACAGGCTCTCCTAGCCTTCATAAAGGCATAAAGGTCTTTTTCTAAGGTGGCCATATGCATTTTGGCCAAAACCATGAGCATGTCTCGGGAAGATTGGTGGGTTGAACACAACTCTATGCAGTTTTGTAAGGATAGGGAGGCTGCCAGTCTCTCTTTTGTCTCTTGTTTGTTATACAAAAGAAACTCCGATAGTTTAGGAAGATTCTGACTAAACTGTGGACTAGCAACATCCGCGTCTAGTCTTCCTACTGAAAAGGTTAAGTGGATATCCTTCCAATCCTTCTCCTGCCTGGGAAAGGCTAGTAACAGAGGCTTGCACTCCTCGAGTGCAGGACAAGGTCTACCTGCTTCCACTGCCTTAGCAACAGATTTAAATGCTATCCACGTAAAGGGGAATGATATTGAAGCAGGGGCAAGAAAGGAAGGGTGTTTGTTACCTTTTGTGACTACTTTCGACACCAAGTAACAAGCTTTCCTCAGGCTACTTGACAAAATAGCCAGTGCCTTATCATGGTTGAGAACCATGACCTCTATCAGTTCCGTATCTTTCCTTGACTTTGGTTCATGTCTCAGACGAATGAAGCAATTAGGGAAAGTGTCAAAGCTTGGCCAAAATTGGATTTTGTCCAAAGGAACAGCACCCATCTTCTCCGAGATGTAGAGTTTACTGTTTAAAATCGGCATAAGCTCCGCAAACCTCCAGGGATTGGTTTTGGAGCATGTCGGAAGGTCTTGGTCTCTGGGTCGTTTGTACGCCCCTTTTCATTTTGTTTTCGAAGGTTTTCTATTAGACCTTTCAATTGGACCCATAATTGGTCCATTCCATCTAATAGAGGGGTAGGGGGTGAAGATGTCGATGTCAATGGCTCTAGAGCCGGCACAGACGGAAGCAATTCCGACACGACATTCTCCCCCTCTTTCCGTGGGGGACTCCTGCCCTCCTCCCCAAAGGCTGCCTGGCCGCAGGGAGGTGTGAATCGTGCCTGTGGCACCACTGTTTCCTCACTTGCTTCCGGGAATAGTAGGTTACGCATCCTATCATTAGGTAGGTATGGTCCCGGAGAGAATTTCTGGAAGCCTCTCGCCCAATTGCGTAGTTTGTTACGAGCTGCATCCCTTGACCACTATTGACTTAGGATTCTCGAAACCCTGGGACATTAAGGTCCGACATACATTGCACACTTGCGGGTACCAATAATGCAAGGATTCGGAAATAATATTGCTGGGGGCATGAAACCTGCAAGTATTATGACCATAAAAACACTAACTCTTGATATTACAGAAGACTACAACACATGTCATCTGGGGTTCCTCCTGTAAAGAAAGGAAAGCAGAATGAGTATACAATTGAAAATATCACTGATAAGCAATATATAAAAGTCATCTTTTAACCAATAGCTTAGGATAGTAAGCTAGAAGGAATAGTGGGAGACACATACTTTTGTATCCCCTGCAAGCAAATGCTGTTACCTCCTCTCAGTATTAACTATAAGGAAATTCCTCTATCAAGGGAATTCCAGTAAAGGGTTCTAACCTCTAGAGGTAGAGAAGTGTACAAGTCACTGCCCCTTTTTATCCTTAACACTGTGGGGTAAGGATGACTGATTTCTAATCAGAGTATTGAAGGAATTCTATTCTATCAATATAGGCACGGTACCAGCAGAAGCCCGCACAAGGGTACCCAAGATATGTTAGAAATAACTACTGTATGATCATACTATAGTTTTCTGTTTGCAGTATATATTATATTGCAAATTACCGGCTACTGTATGATTATATATAATGTAGTTCAGCCAGTGTGCTGCCTTTGTGGCAAGCATCTAACGGTACGGTCCAGCCAGCATGACGCCAACTGGACTAGGAAGAATAAAAGACGTTATTTGTGTATCCTACCCGAACTATTTGCTCTGGCCTCCCTTACAATCTTAAAACATAGAATTTCCAGATCAGGGAGAATCAAGGATAAGGGTTCTACCCTTCAAGGGTTGGAAGTGTAATACCACCAACCCTTTAAAACATTTAATATTGTAGGGTAATATGAAAACTGATTTCTAGTCAGAATATTGAAGGAATTCTAAACTTTCAATATAGGATTGGTCTCAGCAAACACCCGTGCAAGGATACCCAAAATATACTGGAAAATATCTACTAATATAATATATACAGTAATTTTTCTATCTGCAGTATATCCTATACTGCAAATATACTCTCTACCTGTATAAACATATACTGTAATTCAGCCGGCATATAGCCGGCATAGCTAGCCCCTGCCTGCATATCCAGCATGCCAGCTAACAGAGAGAGAGACAGCATGGAGTGAAGGCTACCTATTACTGTGTATGTATACAGTAATTAAGGGGAGAACGTAACATTCTGGCTTCCATCCAGCCACAGTACTATCGCCGGCAAGGTCCTACCGGCGCACTGCCGGAAGGCTAGCCTCCGGCAGCACTAGTACAGTCAACGTGCTGCTGGCTGAGTCAGCACCTGTCTGTGCCTGCCTGGCCGGCCTACCGCCGGCCAGAGCAATATCCCGACAACAGAACTTGTAGCCAGCAGTCCAAGGGAGAACTGAAGAACCTTGAAAACAGAAGGGACTTCCCACCCACAGACATTATGGCTGCCGGCAGCCGTCATGGATGCCGACAGATGACATGGATACCAACAGCATGCATCGTCGCTGGCAGCCATCATAGCCACCGACAGTTGTAAAACACATTGTCGCCGGCAGCCAACATGGCCGCCAGCAGTTATCATGGGTGCCTGCAGATGGCATAGTCGCAGGAAGCCTGACAACTGCTGCAGAGAAGGACTCTGGCCGGCTCCGGCTACCCACCGGCAACAGTGAAGTTGCAGGACACCGGCTCAAGAAAGACAATGGCTTGGCCATCATAAAAGAACAGAGGGGGAAGGGAAAAGGGTCCTGTATGAAGAGTGAAAGGAGCCGGCAATGTTGCCGGACCTACACACCCTAAAGAAACTCTGTTTAATTATCAGCGCCATCCTAGGCGGCAGGAGAATCTACTTTTCTCCAGCCTAGGGACTGCCAATACAGTTAAGGGGACGGCAGCAGTGCCGCCTCCTCTCAACAAGGGAGAAACAGAGTTCCAGTGCCGCGCCATCCTAGGCCTCAGAAGTGTACTATTCTTCAGCCCAGGGTTTGTGAGCATAGGACTAGTCTACTAGGATACAGGGAGCAGGTGGCAGCATCATACAACCACTTCAGGTGTAGCCTAGGGAGGGCTAGCCTCCTATGCCGGCAGCCTAGCCGGCAGGGGAATGACTATTCACCCTGCCGGCCAACTGACGTCACAAGACTAAATATTCTGAGGTTCTGAATGAATCCCAAAACTTGCCATCTGCTGTTAAGGGAAGACACAGAAAACCCTAGGCTAGTCATACCTGAATTAAAACTCGAGGCACGACCCACTAGTGATGTAGCCTAAAGCTACACTCAGAGGGAAGAGAGATTACCCTTAAATTTCTATTCGAGACGAGCATCGGTTATATAATAATATCAATCTCTGATGAGTTGATAACCAATACACGAGGGTAACCGGGGAAAGTCGAAAGTATATGTTGCCTAGGTTAGGTTACCTAGGGAAGACGAGATCTCGGTTACCTATATCACCGAAACTCTGCCATATACGATCGACACAGAAAAGGAAAATTATGCATATAAATATCTTTATAAGTACAAAATGCCTAAATAGCTTCAATAATCAAATTATTAATGCTATTTAAACCAGGCTTGCCGTTCTGCTAACTAAATAACACATGCCTAACGAACGACAGCGCCCATGGCGTCTCCGGTAACAGGTCTAGCTCCTAATCACAATAAATTGGTCTAATTTCACTGGGAGACAGGAGCTAAAATACACATATTGCAAAGACTCAATACTCAACTTTCCATAGGCGAAAGAAGCTGGAGAGCATAATTATAATCCTTGAAAATTGATCGAAAATGTCAGATCAACAGGGAACACCACCATGCGAAATCGCTACAGAATTAGGAATGTCAGCCATATTGAATATGGCGCTGTTGTGATACTCAATAGTAGTATGGGAACAAGGGTAACCTTGATACTCTCCCCTTCTATTCTGCCACTTTCCCCCTGGAAGTGTAAACGCTATTCGGGGTGCAGATTGCTATGTGGCGTGTGAAGAATACGTCCCCTGATATTATGCTATATCCTTGAGAGAAATTTAAGGATATTCGCGCCAGGAGTTAGAATTCTGGACACCTAAAGGTAAATTCTCTGGGAATATCACTGTAGTCAAATATCCCTTAGGAAGCTACTCTTAGGAACCTTCCATCAGGACGACATGGTTTGAGCCCAAAAAACAAAATTGTACGTTCAAAACAGGCGGGTACTTATGCGTCCGGATAGCCAATATTAGGGTGTCCCAAGCGTACATAGGTAGAAATTCAAACTAATGATATCAAATCCAGCACATGCTGCTCTGGTTCATTGTCAAATGAAAATGATTCCACCAAATTTTCATGAACATTGGGCAATATTTAATGGTCGCGCAAAATGAACGTTTTTATAGCTTCTCTGAGATTCGACCTTAATTTCCATCAAACAATAAAATTCTGGCCTTTTCTTCTATTGCATATAGACCGCCAACTAATGGCTGCAGAAAGTTCATATTTATTGAAACTATTATACAATACCATTGAAAGAAAATAAATATAAACTCCATTAAATTTCCCTTTTCAATATATTGATAATGTAATCATCATAAGGCAAGATATTTTACCTCATCAACAATTACGTCTCAGGACAACTAAATTTTTATCAGTAATGTAACTGATGCATCGACTTCTGATTTCCTGCAGAAAACAAAGATCTTCTCTTCTTCTTACTCCAGTACATTCTTCTTGAGTTCAGCCTTCCTTTTTTCGGGACGGCTTTCGTGTGGAGGCGGGCAAGCTTCAAGAGGAACTGGGTTTGCCTTTCTTCCTTCGTCCGTCTGCCTAAGAAGCGTTGAATGAGGGCTATTCCTCGTTCTGCGAGGTTGTTCGTGACCTTCAGGACACCAACTCGCTTCTTTGCGCACTTGAAACTCGAATCTGTGTTCCATGTTTCAGGACTCAGCTCAAGGAAGGTCGGCTCCTGGGAATACCTGCCTCCTAGGACACTTTTGAGGAGCTCCATCGACCGCACTGAGCAAAAGGCGGAATGCGGCCCGTTGAGATTGATTGGTGTCTTCGACTCGGGGCGCCGTGGATTCTTGGTCGTTGAAGGACGCTTCATCCCCTCTACCATCGCCGCCTTCTGCTCTGGGCTGATGCGGTCATCAAAGATGGCCAGTCCAATCAGATCCTCAGAAAGGTACCAGAGATGGGGCCGCATCGCACGTTCCACAACCGACGCCACCCCATCGTCGCAGATCCTCTTCACGTCAGTTATGAAGTCCAGGTTGTTCTTGGCTGCGTAGGACGGAATCATTGCCTTGTTCCAGTATTTCGAGTAGACCATGGTCACAAAGAATGCCACTCGACGGATCTCCGCCAGCTCCCACCTGCTCATCTCTAGCTGGTCATGGAAGAGCATGATCTTCACGGTGTAGATGGCCTTGGCCATCCATCCGGCCATGTGGTAAGCACCAGGAGCACGGAAGGATGTAGGGACTCCTCCTCCAAGGTAGGCCACGCTGAGCAAGATTATCTCTTTGTAGTCTTCACGTGGATGATTCCCACAGTCAAGCAGATGTTTCAAGTGACGAAGCATCTCAAGGCGGTGAGCTTCTTCGTTGTATGACAGAACAGTCAATGTCAGGGGCTGTGGTCGGCTCTGGTCAACAGAAGGCCAATGATTCTGGAACCTCTTGAAAATGGATATGTCAGGACCAGATGATGGGCCCATGCAAGCCACGAAGACATCCTTCAGAACAACTTCCAGGATGTGGTGGCGGCATGGCAACCGCACCAGGGGCTTCTCCAGTGCATGTTCAATCCTGATACATTCTCCTTGTACCATCTCCGTGTTGGCTGCTGTCATGTCGAATGACATTCCAATGATGTTGCCCTCCAAGCTGCCTTCCCGCACCAGCTTCAAGACTGTTTCCGTAACAGCTTGTCCTGTTCCGTCAGAAGACACAGGAACACCCAGAAGTTCCTCCGTATCCTCCCCGGACACCAAGACGGCGACCCTCTCCTCCAATGACCTTCCATCCGCTAGACTGGGTAACAACTTGCCGTCCCAATGCAGCACCAAAGGGACTTCAGGCTTGAAGGAGAGAGACATGGCAATCTTTTCACGGTTCTTGACTCTGGCCCGGTGGATTGACGAACGAGAAACAGTGATACGTTCGATGTCATGGCCGAGGCTCATTGCAGCAGCGGCGTAGCAGGATGTTGCAGCACGGACGGACAGGTTGCCGCGTTCCCAAGCAAGGGTCAGCTCCTTGGTGACATTGTTCTCCTCGGGAAGTCGACAGCGTCGAGATGTAGCTGGTGTCGGGGATTTGAAATCATCCTCCGTGTCTTCGTTGGCTGATGAGGATGAAGTAGAAGACTCTAAAGCCACGTTACGATCAAGAGTCGATGACGAAGCAGCCGCGTCCATCTTCTTCATCTCCTCCATCCTTTGTCTCTTACGTCTCTTCTCCTCAGTCGCTTGTTTCAGCTTCTCGTCCACGCCAGCCATGGAGCAGCTCTGCCGGTCCTCTCTCTGAGCCCTCAAGAATGCCTTGTCTTCCTCGGGGATCTTCGCTTCCATTGCCTTAGAATGCGCAATGTCGAACATATCTTCGAGGCTGTCTCTGAAGATGCATCTCTTCACTTCTTCCATCTCTGTGTTTCGGGACTTGGATTTCGCCAAGGTGCAGTACTCTTTGTACAGCTTGAGGATCTTCTTCTTCACCCACGACACATCCGACGTCAGAATGTTCGCACGTCGCCACACTTCCATGACCTTCTCAGCTGTAGAAGCTGATGCAACAAGAAGAACCTCCTTCTGGATCTTGTGATGGAACAAAAACACCTGGAGAACCTTGCCTATCGAGGGAAGACGATTCCCCGCAAATGACGATGTTGGGGACTTCTTCAGTAGCCATACAACTTCCTTAGATCGTGTTTTACACGCCATTACGTTAGACCTGGAAACAAAAAAATGACAGAATAAGTTTCACACACCTTAGCCTATCTCTCTCTCTCTCTCTCTCTCTCTCTCTCTCTCTCTCTCTCACACGTCTTTCCTGTTTCCTCTCTCTGTTACCTATCTTTCACACCCACCTTCCCTCACCTTCACTAAATAAACAAAGTAACACAGAAAAATATTTGTTATTGTAAAATAGAGCTCACCTAATGCCCCTACAACTCTGACCGCTGCACGCTATGCCAGTGACCGCTGCACAACTTCACTCTCTGACTCCTAGCAGAAAACTGAATGAAATGCGCGACCAGTAAAAGACGAGATAGGAAGCTGAAAATATTCCTGTTTAAACTTGTCATGACAGGAAACAGGGGCAACAAGTGCTGGAGTGTGTCCGATTCACTTCGGTTTCTTGGGACACCCTAATAGCCATCTTAGGAAATTTCAAATATATATGGTAAAAATGTCAGAAAATAGTTAATATATATATACGTATGGAACATGTAGATATATTTTTTTCTGAGAATTAGTTTACTTACTTAGACTCAAAATATCATTGAAAGAGATTAAACAGTTTTAGATGTATTCCCGATTTGATTGGCTACTCTAATTCATTTTCTCCCGAGTTTTTATAATCCTTGTATGACTTGCCATAAGAGACTTAATAATATTTTCATATGATATATGATAAATGTAAATGTACAATAATTGAAATATATCTCAGAGATTACATCTACTGTTTACAATAAAAGAAAATCGTTATTTCGTACCCCCGTCTGCTGGCTGTTCCTTTAGGTTTTATAGTTCGTAAAATGTTGCATTTCTTGATCTGTTTCTCTCTCCTTGTATGGTGTTCATGTATAAATATAGATTCTAAACAAATCTGCATGAACTACACATGACTCGACTGATCCTATCTTGTAAGTATTTGGTCTGTATAAAAGCTAAAAGAATCTAATTTTGACATTCCTTTCTTCGGAAGAATCGGGAATGCCAACCTTTCCGCTTTGAATATATTGGAATCGCACTAAATAATCTACTGATTAGTTTATTAGTTAGATCATGAAATCCAATTCAAGTGATATTATATTTTTTCATTTGATTTAGGATTAAAATTACTGATGATTTCCTCATTATAAGAAAATATAACCTAATCAATTTGTTGGCAATTCTGGGCATCCACCCACACCCCTATCTTCCTCCAACAAAATTTTACCAAAACTAAGTCGGCAATGTTTTTTTCTAAGTTTTTGAATTCTACCCAAAATAATTTTTATTAAAACTCTGTTTTTTACATATTTCATTCGTTTTAATGTCCATAGCATAAATTATATAAACAAAGGTCTTTTATTACAATAGCCAACAAAAAACTATTTTTTCTTTTTTATCAATAAGTTGGCCTTTCAGTAGTTTTCACAGGTACCAATAGATGGCATGAGGCAGGCTTTATTGAGGAATAAAAAAATGGAAAATTCCGCTTGCCAAAAACAACAAAGAAAATATCATGTGATTGTTTTAGCCAATGGGAGCATGCCGTTCGGGGCATGTCAACGCTTCAGCCAATAGCACCACGATCTCCTGGCAAACTATTATGATAGATGGTTTGCTTTTTCAATTACCTAAAAGAGCCAGAACCTAGTTGAAGAAATGCCTATTATAGATTTAATAAAATAATAGTATTCTTTTATTATTTCGTAAAATAAAATATATATAATATAAAAGGTTTCATAATCCTCTTAATTATGTAAAATGATGTGGACCTACACAATAATCATAATCATTTTCCGATAGTCCAAATGTCAAAGTTAGAATAGCAAGCAAAAGGTCTGATTTATTTCATCTAAATAGTTTTGATTGGCTTATAAAATATTCTTGAATTAAGAAATTAAGGTCTTTTGCATGGCTTCATCATACCAATGAGCAATAAAACATGCTATTGAATATTATATATTCATGTTTTGTATTGTAATTAGATACAAGGCAAATGTAAATTCTGTGTGATAATCAGATCAGAGTTTAATCAGATTAAAAAAAAAAAAAAAAAAAAAATGCAACAAATCATTTTATGTTGAACAGGCTGACTTAGTCTTTTTATAGTGTATATATTACATACTAAATATCAGTTATGGGAAAAAGAAGAAGCTCTGGTTGTTTATAAGCGCTAATTGGAACGCTCTGCTCATTTTGTGATATTGAGATGGTTTTCCGAGGTTTTCCTTATGAATTTGGTCTACAACTTGTGAGTAAGATGTCATTGAACTAATTAGTGTTCAAGTGAACTTAGTTGTGTCAAAGTTTATATTATTAGACGTAGTTTGCCTCGATACACACCTCCAAGAAATCGCCAAGCCGGAGGTTTGTCACCTCAGGCGATATGACGTCATCACAGAAAACGGAGCGTTTTCTACTAGCTACGATGGCAAACAACTTTCCAATGTCTGCGAGACTTAAACCAAAGACTACATTTGGTTTAGAATTTTCGTGAGTCGGCATGTGATGTCATATTTAATAAGTTAAAAATAAGTGAAAAAGACAAACGAGGGTTTCAGAACATACCAAATAACAGAGTGGCTGTGAAATTTATTGGGGAGAAGGTTTTTTATGTCTTTATACGAGAGTACGAAGACAAAGTGATTCATTTCGGTAATGGCGAAAAGGCCCTAGTAGTAAATTTGAGCAGTGTATATACTTATGTATCAATACGTTATGCACATTTTGATATGGAAGACTCCCTTTTAATTAGTGTCCTCGAGCAGTATGGGAAAGTTCTTCATCTCAGACATAATACCTTTTCTCATGGGAGAGCGAGTGGTCTAGAAAATGGAACACGCACTGTGAAAATGGAAATAAAGAAAAATATCCCATCCTCCATCAGTATTTGTGGTTATAATGTTGTGTTTTTATATAATGGCCAGAAAAAGACGTGCTACAAGTGTGGAAGAAACTCGCATATGGCAGTCAACTGTAATATGGATAGTGAGCCTAAGTGAAATGTTTTTAATTTGAATGATTTCCCAGCAATACCCGGCAAGAATTCTGATAATTGTCGGATACCGGAAGAAGAGGGTACTCCTGATGTTCAACTGGCAACAGGTAATGAAGGAAATGTGGAACAATCATACGATGTAAAGAGTATTAAAAATAATAAAGGAGAATCCAGCAACCTTGGAGAGGACCAGATAGACGACTTGTGCGAAGCAGTAGGAAACCACTAGTGACCATTCCCTCATCCAAGAATATTGATGATGTTACTGTTCATCAACACTCAGTCGAAATAGAAGATCGATCACGTGACCTGGAGGGTCATGTTCCATGTAATGGTGATAATTTAAAAGATATCGACAGTGATAGTGCCATCTTTGCATGTCACATTCCCAACTGGAAGGCAAGACCCCGGACTTCCCATCGTAGATCATAAATCTTCCCAGGTCACACACCTAGCCAGAACACAGGACCCCGGACCTACCTTCTCAGATAAAAAATCTTCTCAGGTCACCGACCTAGCCGGGAGGCCAGACCCTGGACCTCCCTTCCCAGGTCATAAATCTTCCTAGGGCACAGACCTAGCCTGGAGGCAAGACCCCGGACCTCCCTTCCCAAATCATAAATCTTCCCAAGTCACAGACCTAGCCGGGAGGCAAGACCCCGAACCTCCCCTACTAGATCATAAATCTTCCCAGACCACAGACCAAGCCCGGAGGGAAGACCCCAGACCTCCCTTCCCAGATCATGAATCTTCCCAGGTCACAGAACTATCCGGGGGCTATGCTCACCGAACGCGCCCATCCCAGGTCATAAACCTTCCCAGGTCACCGACCTAGCCGGGAGGCAAGACCCTGGACCTCCCTTCCCAGGTCATAAATTTTCCTAGGTCACAGACCTAGCCCGGGGCTAAGCTCACCGGACGCTCCATCCCAGGTTATAAACCTTCCCAGGTTATAAACCTTCCCAGGTCACAGACCTAGCCGGGAGGCAAGACCCTGGACCTCCCTTTCCAGGTCACAGACCTAGCCTGGAGGCAAGACCACGGAAATCCCTTCCCAGATCATAAATCTTTCCAGGTCACAGACGTAGTTGGGAGGCAAGACCCCGGACCTCCCTTCCCAGATCATAAATCTTCCCAGGTGAAAGACCTAACCGAGAGGCAAGACCCCGGACCTCCCTTCCCAGATCATAAATCTTCCCAGGTCACAGACCTAGCTGGGGCCCAAGCTCACCGGACACCCATCCCAGGTCACCCACCTAGCCGGGAGGCAAGACCCCGGACCTCGCTTCCCAGATCATAAATCTTCCCAGGACACAGACCTAGCCGGAAGGAAAGACCCTGGACCTCCCTTCCCAGATCATAAATCTTCCCAGGTCACAGACCTAGCCGGGAGGCTAGACGCTAGACCTCCCTT
>NC_090744.1:4244267-4249267 GCF_036898095.1 Palaemon carinicauda | reverse complement strand
TAATAATAATAATAATAATAATTATAATAATAATAATAATAATAATAATAGAAGAAGCCCCATTATAACAAAAGAATCTTATTATTATTATTATTATTATTATTATTATTATTATTATTATTATTATTATTATTATTATTATCATTATTATTGTTATTATTATTATTATTATTATTATTATTATTATTATTATTATTATTATTATTATTATTAACAATAACAAGTTCGGCAAAGAAAAGTATCTGTTAGATCAGGCCAACCAAAAAAAAAAAAAAAAAAAAAAATACTACTGGCAATAGTTACTTTCAAAACCACATAAACTAAAGAAAAATATTTAAAACCAAATTCATAAAATCCATTTAAAATCAGGTTTGTTTAAGAGAGCTTTTGTTTGTTTTTCTACTGGCTATGTACTTCTGTTTACTGTTTGTATACGTCTGGTTATTTATTAGTACGTCTCTATGAAATATTACCTGCTTGAAATATTAAGTAACACATCAGAGTCTGCTCTTTCCTTCGTTGATATTTCAAGTCAGGATTCTATGCATTATAAGTCCGACCCAATTCTGTACTTACCAACAAAATAATCTATAATGGGAGAATTGTATCTTGTGGTGTTTAATGATAATGATGTATTTATTATAAAGAGTACACTTTATTATGTTATTGTCATGACAAAGCTGTTGTAAGTTGTGTGGTGAATCTTACATCGATAACTGGTAAACAATACTGTTATGCGATATATCATTAGTCTTCTCCATTCCATTTACTGTTATTTATAATTCCTGATAATATATCTTATCAGTCATCTATCTTATAACCTGATATATTTTTGTTTTATTATGAAGTATGTATATTTTCCCACGACGTGACGTATGCGATGGAGATCGTCGGAGGAGGTTGTAGAAGGAAAAAAATCGCTGCCGACACGTCGAGGGCCTCTTTAGGAGTGGTCCTTAGTCCCAGGAGGACCCAGGAAGCTGAGTAAGCCAGTTGGAATCCTTGCAGCAGGACATCAAAGCTGCTTTGCGGGTGTGATGAAAACGTTCAAACCATTCCACTGGCAGCGGGGTTGTAGGCCGTTGTGTGATGTAGGGTGATGCACAGGAGATTTGCTAATGATGTCCACAATTGAGAGGTGAAAGTGGTACCCCTGTCAGAAGTAATATGCTCAGGGATACCAAATTTTGTAATCCATCCTGAGAGTAAGGCAGATATACATGAGGCGGACGTTGCAGTTTCCATGGGAATGGCTTCAGGCCAACGAGTGGAGCAGTCGATGACTGTAAACAGGTAACGATGTCCTTGTGATGTGGGTAGGGGACCTACAACGTCGACGGGAATGTGTGCGAAACGACGCTGAGGTTGAGGAAAGGTGCCCACTCCTGAATCCGTGTGTCGATGTACTTTGGAAGTTTGGCAAGAAGTACAGGCTCGGACACATTCCTTAGCATCCTTAGAAATGCCGAGCCAAATGAACTTCGTCTTCAGCAGCTGTGCAGTAGAACGGCACGAGGGATGTGAAAGGCCGTGAATGAAATCAAACACCTGCCGGCGCATGGGAGCAGGGATCCAAGGTAGCGGTCTACCAGTACTGACGTCACAGAGGAGGGTGGTGTTGGAGTCTTCGAGGGGGAAGTCTTCCCAACACAGGGACGTGCAGGATGTCCTACATGCTTGATACTCTAGATCTTGTCGCTGGGCTACAGCCAGGGCGTTGTAATCCAATCCCAGTTGAACGGTAGCCAACGTGTTTCTTAACAGGGCATCGGCAACGGGATTCATTTTCCCAGGGATTTATTGAAGAGTGCAATTGTATTCAGCCACAGCGGAGAGATGTTGGCGTAGCCTGGCGGACCAGGCGTCAGATTGTCGAGTGAAGGCATGCACCAGAGGCATGTGGTCTGTGCGAATGACGAAGGGCGTACCTTCTAAGAAATGGCGAAAGTGACGGACAGCCAATAGCACCGCCAGCAATTCGCGATCGAAGGTAGAATAACCCGATTCTGCCTTGGACAGTTTTCTGCTGAAGAAGGCCAATGGGCAGGCCGAGCCGTTGACCCCCTGCTTGAGTACTGCACCAATAGCAACGTCGCTGGCATCGGTGGAGAGACGGAGAGGGCATGTGAGATAGGAAAAGTGAGAGCTGCAGCAGTTGATAGGGCCTTCTTTACATTGCAGAAGGCTGCTTCTTGAAGGGGACCCTAATTCAGGTCCTTTGGCTTGCCCTTGAGGGAGGCGTAGAGGGGAGCAAGAGTGGTGGCAATGGCTGGCAGAAAACGGTGATGATAATTGATCATGCACAAAAATTCCTGCAGAGCTTTGACGGTCGAGGGCGCGGGGAAGTCCTGAACGGCTGCTACCTTCTCAGGGAGGGAATGGACTCCTTCAGGAGTGATGTGGTGCCCTAAGAACGACACTTCATTGGCGCCAAAGGTACACTTGTCGTACCGGACTACAAGGCCGTTTTGTTGCAGGCGGTCGAGCAAGATGCGTAGGTGACGGAGGTATTCCTCTTTTGAGGAGGAGATCATAAGTATGTCGTCCACATAACATACACAGAAGGAGATGTCCCCTATGATGCCATCCATAAGATGTTGAAGCGTGGCCCCAGCATTACGAAGGCCAAAACAGGAGTAATTGAAGGTTTATGTACCAAACGGAGTGGTGATGGCGGTCTTGGGGATGTCTTCTGGGTTCATAGGCACCTTATAATACCCCTTCAGGAGGTCGAGCGTAGAGAACACCTTCGCTTCGTGCAGGTAGGAGGTCACGTCGGCAATGTTTGGGAGGGTATAGTGATCCGGTTCTGTTTGCATGTTCAGGTGCCTGTAATCACTGCACGGACGGAGGGAGGCCGTCTTTCTTCAGAACGATGTGTAAGGGTGACGACCATGGGCTGGAGGACTTTTGGCAAAGGCCCATTTCCTCCATTTCGGCAAATGTCTGTTTGACGGCTGCCAATCGTTACGGTGCCAGACGTCTGAATTTTGCGAAGACTGGGGGTCCCGTCGTCTTAATATTGTAATAAATACCGTGCTTGGCAGGAGCCGTGGACGTTTGGCGAAGTTCTGGACAGAAAACTTCCGGGTACGACGTGAGGAGGTGGGTGTAGGCATCCGTGGGTGCGCTGATGTTGAGAGCGAGGTTGGAGGGGGGCTGGTTGAAGAGGTGTCGACAAGTACGAGTCTGGGTTGACCAATCGTCGGTAGGCGACATCGACCAGAAGGTGGAAATGAGAGAGGAAATCCGCACCGAGGATTGGCAATGTGATATCAGCAACGAGAAACTTCCAATTAAATATACCGTTTCTGAAAGATAATGTGAGGTTCTCGTAATCGTAGGTGTGTATCGCAGATCCATTGGCAGCCACCAAGCAGACGTTGGCAGACATAGACAGACTATGTCGTGTCCTGAAGTATTCCCTTGGCAAAAGAGAACGACAAGCACACGTGTCTACCAAAAATCGCACGCCCGTTCCTGCATCATGTAAAAAGAAAAGATTAGAAACACGGGAGGCCACCGCCACGAGCGATGGCCTACTTACCGCCACGAGCGATGGCCTACTTACACGGTTTTTGGCCTCTGACAATCCTTGGCACATTTCTTCGCGGTTGCCCCGAATCTGAAGTGGTAGTAGCAAAACTGTGGAGAATTGGAGGTAGTAAGTGGCTGTAGAAGTCGTTGGTTGGGGCACAAGGGAGTGGTGGGTGGTGGGTGGCTTTGTCACCGCTTCGGCACATCACGGGGTAGGCGTGTATGTCTTACGGCATTCCCGTCAGCTTCGGGTGACGTTGAATAGGTGTCCTCTTCGTCAGGGGTGGATGCGTTGATGGAGGTCTTGAAGTGGCTGTCCATAAGGGCTTCGGCTTTTGTCATCAAGTCCTTAATGGGTAAACTATCGATATCAGGTATGGCAGTGCGTATAGGTCCGGGTAAACGGCATATCCAAAGGGCACGAAGTAGGTTCCCCTTACGAGGATAGTAGTCTGCGGCAGTTTGCAGGCGAGCGATACTGGACATTTCCCTGAGGGCGAGCGAAGCCATTTGGTCTCCCAACGGTTGTTGCGAGAGCTGAATAAGCTTTGCTATACGGGCGGCTGGCGACGGCGAGTACTGCTGCAGAAGGTATGTTTTGAGGGTATCGTATGCTATTGGGGTGTTTCCTTGTTCACAAAGCCAGTCGGATATTTCCGGGAAAGTGTCCTCGGGTATCAATGCGAGAACATAATCTGCTTTGGTGGTTGAGCGAATCACGCCCTTGATGCAAAACTGGACTTCTGCGCGTTGAAACCAACCAAATGCCTCTCCGCTGGCGAATGATGAAAGTTTCAATGGGGGAGTCGCAGCAATAACTTCCATAGAGTCCTCCATAGTACCAATGATGGAGGGGTGAGAAGGGGGGGTGGAAGGCAGGAGGAGCGTGTCGACTTCCGGGGTCACCAATGTGACTGCCCGAGAGAAGGTTGTGACTCAAAGGCAGGTTGAAAGCAACTGAGTAAATTTATTATAGAACACTCTCCTTTATATATAAAACCTAAAAGAAACAAGAAATTTCATGTTTAAAAAAACAGACATTGTTACAGAGGAGAAAAGCAGACATGTTAAATGTAATTCATTTTAGTGCGAGGGAAAAGCGAAGATGCAAGCATAATATATACACAAAATGAACTATGTACGATCGTGTGACACACGGTTGGTACAAGTCTCAGGTTTAGTCAGTTTTCATTACAACGATGGCCAAGTGCAGATTGGTGATGGTGGGAGATTTTAGTCTGTTTGGACACAGCAAACCAACCTATTATGGGTGGCCCTGACTAGTACAGCTTTGCTGATCATGGCGATACGCAAACTTTTCCACTACGTTATGGTATTCCCACTCAGAAAGAGATGTATAATATATATATATATATATATATATATATATAGTATATATATATATATATATAATATATATATATATATATATATATATATATATATATATTTTTATGCATATA
>NC_090744.1:4221435-4228767 GCF_036898095.1 Palaemon carinicauda | reverse complement strand
GCACTGCATTCGCAGTTCCATTGCAGCCGCCTTCTCCTGATTCTCCTTCTGCATTTGTTGGATCATTCCAACAATAGAAGAGAGGGCCTGTCCCAGCTCTACTGGGAGACCGGCCGATATAGAGGGGCTTGAACTTCATCCTGGGCTTCTGCCAGGAGGTCTTCTTCCTGACACCCGTCCACATCAGACATCCTGTCATCTAGCTGGATGTCTTGCATCGCGACCGCGACTTCAGCATCCACCTGGATCTGAACTTAGGGGATCTCCTCTTGAGGCTGGGGAATCACTGCATCAGCTGATGCCTTAGGAAAAGGATACGCCCTCATCTTCTCACTTGGAAGATAAGGGCCAGAAGTGTTCTTTTTGCAAGCCCCTTACCCAGGTACGAAGCTTCTTCCTAGCTATTTAAATGTCTCAGTAATCAGGTTAGTGCACACAGTACATACCCGAGGGTCCCAATACCGGAGATCATCCTTGGAGACAGCGTATGCTGCGTGTCTCCTACAAAACTCATGTCCGCAGAGGTTCTTGCTGCTGACATTGCAGAAAGCACTTCCCCACTTCGGAGTGTCCTTCTGTAAAGAGAAGAAATTTCCATGAGTATCAAGTGAACTATGTATCACTGGATATGCATAGTATAGCATAACAATTCAGAAAGGAAAGACACACACTTGTGTTTCCCTCACAACCCATTGTTGAAGCCTTCCAGATAATAAAATCAAAATGGTTTATCTCTTCTAGAGTAACCAATGCAAGGTTTCCAGAGGAAACAGGTGGAGCTCACACCTAAGCAATGATTTTAAAATCCTGGATAATAGACAGGGAAGAACTCAGCTTCCTATCTGTAGGGCAACAGCAAAGGGATGTGCAAGAAAAAACAATAGTGTTAGAAGACACAGTGCTGTACCAAAACCTTTACTATAGTTTTCTTCTTACTGTATATGCTATACAGAAGAATACTAGTACAGTATAGGGGGATGTGTGCCGGCCTGCTTTGCCGGCCGGCACACACCACAACTAGCTTTAAAGTATACTACTTAACAGCTATAGGGCGGCAGCACTCTGGTTCAAATGCCTGTGCCGGTCGGCAGCAACTGCCGGCCGGTAACAGCCAGTGTTAGCCGGCAATGGCTGCCGGCCAGCAACTACACAAGGTAGTACCCAGCTGCCGGCCACACTCTTGGTGACCGGCAGACAAGGACTGACATAAGCCGGCCGGCAAAGGTACAAGACCGATGCCAGTCGGCAGCAAAAGAACCAGAAGACTACACCTGCCCGGCTGCCGTGTCGTCCTGATGGAAGTACCTATAGGGTAGCTTCCTAGGGTATATTACAACTACGGCGATATTCCCAGAGAATTTACCTTAAGGTACCAGAATTCTAACTCCTGGAGCGAGTATCCCTCGTGAAAGGGATATCGCGACATATCAGAGGACGTATTCTAGACACGTCACATGGCAATCTACATCCTGGACAGAGATTTCGTCTCGTAGGAGGTGATTGGCGAGATACGA
Organism: Palaemon carinicauda; assembly: GCF_036898095.1. Lineage (NCBI taxonomy): Eukaryota > Metazoa > Arthropoda > Malacostraca > Decapoda > Palaemonidae > Palaemon > Palaemon carinicauda. Next base: position 4,227,253 of record NC_090744.1, on the reverse strand, counting down.
ATTCGGGAAAGAAAAAGGGGAGCCGCTCCCAAGGCTTCCCTATCCCCCGATTCGTATGCGTGACTGGCGCCAATCCTGGCGCCATCTGTATTCCTTGTAGCGTACACGAGGTGCTACAGATACTGTATGTAGGGAGGGGTCCTACAGCCCTTTCTTAGAAAGGCAAGGGCGGGTCCATCAGGACGACATGGCCATCTCACCCAAAAATAGATTTTTCGCTTCGCTCAAAATCCGTTTTTTGGGCTCAAGCCATGTCGTCCTGATGGAAGTGTACCAGAGCATTACTGTATCTGTGGATTCTCAGAACGTGCCGTACTCCCCGGAGGTAATTTTTTCCCGGTCGACTAGACCTAGAGACCTAAGATGTTACCGTTATACATCTTTTCAACTAACTATAAACTATGTTAGAGCTTCCTGCCCCCTACAGGGAAGAGTCCTACTAGACTCTGGAAAAGTCTCGAAGAGTACATATATCTATGTATGAATACCAGGCAAGCTAATATAGTGGTCTCGCCCTATACTAAGTAAAGCATAGTTTGTAAAGGACCACTGCGTCAATATGAAATATCGACCAGTTTTCCGCACAATACTTGTATTGGACAAAGGTTTTATATCCGCATAGGAGGAAAACCAATGCAACATAGCTTGCATAAAGGAACAATTCTATTAGAATTATCCCAGATAAGGTACATAGAATGAATGCTCAATTATACCAATAAATTGACACAGGTGAAGGAGACGCAAGGTTCTCAAGAACCAGATTATTGACAGGCAATAAATAGACAGGTTAACCACAATTATATATATATATATATATATATATATATATATATATATATATATATATATATATATATATATATATATATATATATATATATATATTTATAAGAAGAGGATAACCCAAAACTTTAAGCATAAGTATGATAGTAAACAGAGCTTGTTTGTCTGAAAGAAAAAACATTAGATGCCACTTTTAAGATACCGAGGTATCAAAGTCATAAAAGCCTGTATTACAAATCAATGACATTAGCGTTAGAAACGCTCGGCACACATGTCTGCACTTATGCTAGGTTCACCTTCGGAAATGGAACAGTCTGGATGGGCAACACAGTGCCCTCACTTAGTTTGTAGTACAGTATGTAACTACACACTCACCCTGGAATTAATCGTCCCAATTAAGACCACTGTTCCTCGCAGAGTTAAACAGTAGGGTTAACACCGCGACCCACTGCTACCACAGATCTCTTTTAGTTCCTCTACTTGCTTCGCATAGTGGTGAAAGAACACTCTGGAAGACTTCCAGCCAGTGTATGAACGGAGATGTTCAAAATCCATACAATTAAAGAAATTTAAGGATGAGGCAACTTTCCTCGGATCGTGACCTGCGGGTGTATTGTCAGGATCCGCTCTGCGAATAAAATATGTGATTTTCGCTCTGAGTTGATTCAGAGATAAATTTGAGCCTGATGTTTCTCCCCTGAATAGTTGACCGCCCTTGAAGTCTGAAGTTCTATGAAGATAGACCTTTAGGCATTCTACTGGACATAGAGATGCATCTTCTTTCAGAGGGCAGATTCTCCAGGGACCCCACCTGTTGGTGGGTAACTCATTCTTGGCGAGAAACTTAGGATCTGGAAACAGGTTCAGTTCTTCCCCATCCAGGAACTGAACACGACCTGCCTCTCTCGAGAGGCTACAATCTCACTAACCCTGGCCCCGGACGCGAGTGCAAAATAGGAAAATAACTTTTTGTGTCAAATCCTTTAACGCACACTCTTCATTGCTCAACAGAGAAGCGAAATGAAGAACTTGTCTAAAGACCATGAAATGGGCTTTGGAGGTGCTGAAGGTCTGAGCCTAGCACAGGCTTTCGGGACTTTATTAAAGATCTCGTTACCTAGGTCGACCTGGAAGGCATATAGAATGGGTCTTGTCAAAGCAGACTTACACGCTGAAATCGTGTTCGCTGCCAACCCTTGACCATGGAGGTGGGGAAAAAAGAAAAGCAGAAGTCTGTCAAGATCTCCTGCGGAATCTTCGCCTTGACAAAAGGCCACCCATTTTCTCCAAGATGACTCATATTGCCTTCTAGTAGATTTGCACTTATATTCCTCAAGGAAGTCTATACTGGCTTTCGAAATCCCGAAACGCTTTCTCACCGCTAAGGAGAGAAAGTCATGAGCTGCAGGGTCTGGGTTTTCTGTAATGAAGCGCAGACAGTTGACTTCTGGACTCGCTGGGTCAGAACTGGATCTGGTAGTGGTACAAACTTCAGCTACAGTTCCAATGCCAGGAGGAACCACATGCTGTTCGGCCACTTGTGGGCCACTATTGCCGCTACCCTTTGAAGGATCTCAGTTTGTTGAGGACCCTCAACAGAAGGTTGTGAGGAGGGAACAGATAAATCTTGGACCATCTGTTACAGTCGAGGGACATCGCGTCCACTGCTTCCGCTAAGGGGTCCTCGTACGGGGCACGTACAGGGGCAACTTCTTGTTGTCTTTCGTCGCAAAGAGGTCTATCTGCAGTTCTGGGACTGATTCAGAATGAAGGAGAATGATCCTGCGTCTAAGGACCATTCCGACTCTATCGGTGTGAACCTGGATAGAGCGTCCGCTGTCACATTGCGGACTCCTTGAAGGTGAACTGCCGACAGGTACAACTTCTTCTTTTCCGCCAATCGGAAGACGGCCAACATCACCTGGTTGAGAGGTGGTGACCTCGATCCTTGTCGATTCAAGTATCTCACAACTACCTCGCTGTCTATCACCACCTTATGTGGATCGAATGACGCGGGGAGACTTTCTTTAAGGTAAGGAGCACTGCCCTAGCTTCTAGAAAGTTTTATGTGAAAGGTCTTGAATAGCCTGGACCAAGTCCCCTGGACTTTTTTCCGATGAGAGTGACCTCCCCATCCCTCCTTCGAGGCGTCTGAGTGAATCGTCACCGACGGGGGAGGTGGCTGAAGAAGAAACTGACTTCTTTAGGTGTGTGGCTTGGGACCAAGGCCTGAGAAGAGTACTTAGCCGAAGCGGCTGGTCTTCTCAGATCTCTTCACGCGTTTGATGCATAACTTCTCCAAACTCCGATTGCATCCTTTAGCTGTGCTCTTAGCACTGGGTCTGTCACCGAAGCAAACTGGAGAGAGCGCAGTACTCTCTCCTGCTCGTGTCTTGATATCCTTTCGGAATCTTGAAGTCTCTTGACAGAACCCGCTATCTCCTTCCTTTTCTTCGCCGGGGTGGAGAAACGGTATGACAAAAGGTCCCAGTGGATTCCCAGCCACTGGAACTTTTGAGATGGAGAAAGTCGAGACTTTTTCTGTTGATCTTGAAGCCTAGGTACTCTAGGAACTGGATCACTTGACTGGAAGCTTGCAAGCATTCTGTCTCGGATGCTGCCCACACCAACCAGTCGTCCAGGTAAGCTACTACCTGAATTACCTTTAGGCGTAATTGTTTGAGAGCTACGCTCGCAAGCTTCGTAAAAATCCTTGGGGCTATGTTTAGCCCGAATGGCATGGCTCCGAAGGCGTATAGTCTTCGTTGTAGCCTGAACCTAGGTAGGGGGAGAGTCGATGGCTAATTGGAATGTGCCAATAGGCGTCTAACAAGTCTATAGAGACGGAATATGCCCTCTCGGGCAGTAAGGTCCTTATGTGTTGCAGTGTTAGCATTTTTAATTTGCAATTCACTATGAACTTGTTGAGTGGCGACAAGTCCAGAATGACTCTGAGCTTTTCCGAGTCTTTCTTGGGAACACAAAACAGCCTCCCTTAGAAATTGATGGGCTTCACCCTTCGGATCACCTTTTTTCTCCAACAGTTCTTGAACGTACTCCTCCATAACGGGGGTGGAGTGTTGGAAAAACCGAAGGCACGGGGGTGGAGTGCTGTACCAGCTCCCGCCTAGTCCATTCTTGAGTAGGCTGTGGGCCCAGGGATCGAAGGTCCACCGATCCCGAAATTTCAGAAGTCTCCCTCCTACCGGTATCACCTCACTTGGACTGCCGTCCTGAGGTCTTGCCTTCCTGACCACGACCACCCCTGAATCCCCTTCCCCTTGAGGGGCGTCTAGACGAGCCTCTGGCTGCTCCTCTAGGCTTTGCTCGAAAGGAAGTAGACTGCCCTTCGAACGCTGGGGTGAATGCCGTGGACTGTGTCAACACGGCCTGGGGTACCCACTGAAAGGTGGTCGGGGTTTGTGCCACGATCTGGGGCACTGGGGGTAATGGCAATTGCAGTTGCTGTTGCTGTCTAACAGGCTTGGCTGGCCGAGACGGTAGCCTAGTCCTCATAGTCTTCCTCTTTGGTTGAGGACCCTCATCCGGGGAAGACTTTCTTTTGATAGCCAGGCCCCACTTCTGGAGAAAGTTTCTATTCTCCAAGGCGGCCTTATCAACAACTTCTTTGACCAAGTCGGTAGGGAAAAGGTCTTTTCCCCAAATGTTGGAGAAGATTAGTTTCTTTGGCTCGTACCTCACCGTAGCCGAGGTAAACACGAACTCCCTACTAGCTCTCCTTGCCTTGACGAAGCCATAAAGGTCCTTCGTCACTGTGGCCAGATGAGGCTTGGCCACTACAATGAACATTTCATGGACCTTGGGGTCACTTGCCATCGTCTCGAGAGTAGTCTGAAGAGACATTGAGGCAGTCAGTCTTTCTTTTGTATCGAACTCACTTCGCAAAAGAAAGTCAGACAGCTTAGGGAGGTCCTTGCCGAACTGACGTCCGGCAATATCAGCCTCCAACTCTCCCACTGAGAACGTAAGATGGACGTCCTTCCAGTCTTTGTGGTCCATAGGCAGGGCCAGCGACAAGGGTTTACACTCCTCTAGGGAGGGGCAAGACTTGCTGGCCTCGATTGCTTTTAGTACAGCCAGAAACCCTTTCTGTAAAAAGGGGAAGGCTCTAGTAGGCGAGGACACAAAGGAAGGGAGCTTCCTATTCAATGCGGCTACCTTTGAGTTAGAGAAGCCCCTCTCTTTCATCGAGGATGAAAGTAGAGCTTGAGCCTTAGCATGGTCCATCACTATGACCTCCTTCGGCTCTGTCTCCTCCTTTGAAGCTGGTTCCTTCCTCAGCCGGACATAAGAGTCCGGATATGATGCCTTGCTTGGCCAGAAATCCACCTCCAGGGGAACTGAGCCCAGCTTATCCGAGATGACGATCTTTCCAGTCGTCATCGGCATGTGCTCAGCATACCTCCATGGGTTAGCATCTGAGCACAAGGGAAGGTCTTTCACATTGAGCTTTTTCTGGGGCCCATGTGATTCTGCAAGGCACTGCATTCGCAGTTCCATTGCAGCCGCCTTCTCCTGATTCTCCTTCTGCATTTGTTGGATCATTCCAACAATAGAAGAGAGGGCCTGTCCCAGCTCTACTGGGAGACCGGCCGATATAGAGGGGCTTGAACTTCATCCTGGGCTTCTGCCAGGAGGTCTTCTTCCTGACACCCGTCCACATCAGACATCCTGTCATCTAGCTGGATGTCTTGCATCGCGACCGCGACTTCAGCATCCACCTGGATCTGAACTTAGGGGATCTCCTCTTGAGGCTGGGGAATCACTGCATCAGCTGATGCCTTAGGAAAAGGATACGCCCTCATCTTTTCACTTGGAAGATAAGGGCCAGAAGTGTTCTTTTTGCAAGCCCCTTACCCAGGTACGAAGCTTCTTCCTAGCTATTTAAATGTCTCAGTAATCAGGTTAGTGCATACAGTACATACCCGAGGGTCCCAATACCGGAGATCATCCTTGGAGACAGCGTATACTGCGTGTCTCCTACAAAACTCATGTCCGCAGAGGTTCTTGCTGC
>NC_090744.1:4176435-4211435 GCF_036898095.1 Palaemon carinicauda | reverse complement strand
CTAAAGCAACTGAAATAATTTGGAAGCAGAGAGATACATTTTCAGAAGTCGTTCCTCGGATTGGCACATTTCACACCCTGTGTACACTCTTAAGCATCATTAGTAAACGATTCCAAGATGCTGGGTTGAGAGATCTTTGCATTGAATAAGGTGTCATTGCTGAGGGGTCAGTAGAAAAGCTACTTTTGGGAAAACAGTACAATCGATCAGTTAGGTTCCACAAACTACTGTATGAAAGGGTTCTTAGAAATACATGGAGAAGATGAAATTGCCATTCGAAACTTGGTCAACACATTTTCCCAAGATATATGCCAGGAGACCTTCACAGAGACACTGAGCACCCAAGAAAAGCATTTGTGTCACTGGCTGAACATTTTGAGGCATACAAAGAGAGTCTGCACCAGGATCGAGGGGATCTAGCATCATTTTGGATGTCGTACTTGGACATGGTAGACATCATGTTGAACATGCTGCGAGCTTCTAGAGAAAGGAAATTGGTGTCTCCATTTGTCTGCTATCAAAGACATGATATCATGGTCTTTTGCATATAATAAGCACAACTGTTCCCGGTATCTTAGCACATATTACGCAGAGATGACAAACCTGTCAACAGCGCGCCCAGATGCCCTGGAGCACCTCTGGAACGGCGGGTTTTCCATTCAAATTGGATCTACCAATCCATTTGGAAGGGTTCCTGTGGATCAGGTCATTGAGAAGACAGTGAATAAAGACACCCAGATACCAGGAGGGACCAAAAGTTTCAGCCTCAGGCCAAGTGCAGTACACAGATACTACCTGACTGCAAAGTACAGAAGTTCATTTCTTGGTTTAATGAAAAGTGCACTGAAGAGTAGCCAACTATTTTGCCACCCTGATCTCACTGCATTACGGATAAAGAACGATGAAAGGGCAGTATCAATGTTGGTCAGCATGTTGGATGAAAACTGGACAAATCCATTTGGTGTCTCCTCTGAGCTAATCAGCTTCTCCACAGGAATGATCGCTCCTGACAACATTGCAAAAGATCTTTTAGGGGCCAAGGTTAAGGGAACTTTAGCATTTAAAGAATTTTACAATGAAAGGCTTGATATCAGCGCCACCAAGCGTTTTTTTTTTGACCCACTAAAAAAATGAAACTGAAAACATTTAGTGATATCAAAATGAAGAGTTCTGTGAAAACACAGGGATGGAGTGTCATCATATCTGCTGACAGAAACCTGTTTCCAAAAATAACGCTCATTGGACAGACCAGAAAGCTGGACATGAGGAATGTGCTGTCCTATCATCTTGGTCCTATACCTTGGTCATTAGCAAACCCTGAAGGCATCCTACGAAAGACCAATAAGGCACAGCTCTCCAAACGTCTGAGAAAGGATCTTTCACCAGCCGATACCATACCGTCTAATCCAGTTTGCATCATTGATGGAATTGCCATTGTACTGAAAATAATGTCCAACACCACAAATGTCTCTTTTGGAGAAGCTTCCAAGTCCATCTTCTCTGCGATCCTGAGGGAGGGGAGAGTCAAGTGCCGAATTGATGTTGTCTTCGACGTATACAAAGGAAACTCCATTAAGAATGCTGAGAGGGTGAGAAGAGGGTCTGAGGGTGCTATGACGTTTGGTAAGATTGTATCTGGCCACAGTTTGAAGCAGTGGAAGAATTTTCTACATAATGGAAACAACAAGACCCAACTGATTGAGTTTCTTGTTGATAAATGAAGCAATGATCAAAGTCTACGTGAAAGGCTGGACAAGAAAGAGCTTTTCCTAACACATGGAGATCAATGCATACTAGTTACAAAAGACTCAGTCTCTGACATTCAAGATCTATAGAGTAGTCAGAAGGAGGCAGACACCAGGCTACTTCTACATGCAGAGCACTGTGGCAGGTCTGGTCTGGCAGCTTTTGTCATCGTATCACCAGACACTGATGTCTTTGTTTTGGCTATGGCTTTTACACCAAAATTAGCATGCCATGGATATTTCAAAGTGAGCTCAAAGATGCGTACTGAATATATAGACCTTAGAAGACTTCAGATCTTCTCGGTCTTGAAAAATGTGCCTGCATTCTTGGTCTCCACTCATTCACAGGTTGTGACACTGTGAGCAGCTTTGCCGGCAAGGGCAAAGTCTCGGCTCTCTGTCTTTTAAAAGTTAAAGACCACATGACAACCCTGCAAACATTAGGCCAATCATGGGACCTATTGAACCAAGCAATTAAACAACTAGAGCCACTAACATGTTCCCTTTATAGTGCCAGGACAACAATTAACAGCATAAATGAGTTGAGTTTCTCCATTTTTTGTTCGAAGAAAGGCGAGGCTGAGTCTTGTCAACTGCCACCATGTGCATCTTCCTTGTCAATCACTGCAAGATAGCCAACTATCAGTGTGCCATCTGGAAAAGAACTTTAGGAAGGAATCCAGATATTCCTTCTCCAGTTGGCCATGGGTGAAAGGTAGATGAAGGAGAGTTAGTGATCGACTGGGGCAACGCACCTCCTGCCCCTGAGGCTGTAATGGAGTTGATCACCTGCAACTGTCAAAAGCAGTGCTTGGAGGAGAGTTGATCGTGCCTACAGAACAGAAGGAGGTGCACATACCTTTGCAAGTTATAGGCATGTAGCAACATGGAGGAAGAAGGGAAGGAGGAGCAGGGGACTGTTGAATTTGAAGGCTCATTTGATGATGACGACACGGATGAAGAATGAGATAAAAAAAGTTTACTGATTCAAAGAGGCCGAAAAATATCCGGGGAGCATGACTTTACGGTAGGAGATAAGTAGGCCTACAAATGCAAAAAAAATTTTTGCACGTATCAACAATTTTGTATTTGTTGAAAGATGGGTCCCCATATTCTTATGTTTCGTTCTGTCAGATAGAAGTAACATGCATTTCCATAGTTAAGTGGTGTAAGTGCTTGACCTTGACCCCAGGGCATTGACCTTTTAATGTCAAAATAGTCCTAGATGAAATAAACTCATTCTGAAATGATTTTTGCCCTTGGTGGGGAAAATCTGTTTGTAAAATTGCATGAACGAGCAACAAATTGTCATCTTTATGTTTACAGGTGTTTCATTAAAAAGATGGCCTTTTCCAAATATGTGTCAAATACCATTAAGTACCATACCTCAGATACATATAGATATAACACTTTTAGGCATAAAATGGAGTTGGACACTGATTATCTTCTATCTAAGCTCATTTCAGTGGAAAAACTCCCATTGGCGCAGTAGCTGGGGAGAGTTTTTGAACAGAAGAACAGATTTTATGCAAGGGCAAAATTTTATGACCATTTGACCTCTACTGCCTACTTTATTGGCATATTGGAAAAAATATGTATAATTTTGTAGAACATAAAATTCCCAACATTTTGAGTGGTAATTTGCAGATATTGGACCATTACTTCAAAAGATATTGCAATTTACGTTTCCCCTACCGCAAAATTTTGTATCCCATATTGGGACCATTCGTAGATCTTTACTAGGTGATTACTAGCACTAAACTACTCCTAAGCTTGGCTTCAAACTTTTTTTTTCATCTATGGATATATACCTATCAAGAAAACACAGTGACATTTGGCCACCCGAGGTAATACCAATCCGTACAATTCTTGGGTCTGGCTCATTGACTACTCTCCTCATACATAAACACACGCGCATAAACAAGGACATATATCTTTTTATATACATTTGCTAAAACATGTATATATATATATATATATATATATATATATATATATATATATATATATATACCTATATACATATATATATATATATATATATATATATATATATATATATACATATATATATATATATATATATATATATATATATATATATATATATATATATATATATATATATATATGTCTGTATATTAACATACACACACACACATATATATATATATATATATATATATATATATATATATATATATATATATATATATATATATATATATACATATATATATAAATATATATATATATATATATATATATATATATATATATATTTATATATATGTATATACATATATATATATATATATATATATATATATATATATATATATATATATATATATATAAACAGTACATATTGACATATATTTATATATGGATCGTATATAGTGCATGTATATGTGCACGCACACACACAAATATATATATAATATATATATATATATATATATATATATATATATATATATATATATATATATATATATATGTATATATATATATATATATATATATATATATATATATATATATATATATATATATATATATATATATATATATATGTGTGTGTGTGTGTGTGTTTGTGTGTGTATGTGTTTTTGCGTGTGCGTGTTTGTATAAACACTTATAGTATATAAATAAAAAAATATACATATTAGAAATGCACTTTGAATCAACTAAATTATAAATAAAAACACATGTTTGCATTTCATATTGGTTAGACAGATACAAATTGTCTTGTGAAGCTGCTTGGCATATCATTCCTTTTCAAAATCCAATCAAAAGTTCGCAAGCAACAGTTGAACAAACATTTGGAGACCAATAGATATCAGTAATGCATTGAATTGTGGGTATCTCCTCTGGCTGGAGAAGCTGTAACTATTTATTGGGTCATGTTTGTGGTTTTGTGATGAAGTAAGGAAGAGATTGTCGACGGTGCCAATGTCATATGCATGTTTTAAAAGCCTAGGAAAGTGATTCTAAGGAGTGTTGCGTCTGATATTGAATCACTTTGTTTATAATTCTGTACGTAATGTTTTTGTTATAATTCTTGTTAATCTAGCTTTTAAGTATGATGTCTCTTTTTTATTTCTATTAATTCTTATGCTGTCTGGAGACATTGAGCGAAATCCGGGACCAGTACGTCCTAGATTTCGTCAATGTCGTCTTCTGTATTGCAATATTCGTGGTCTTCATGCAAATATCCAAGACCTTACAGTTGCGTCCAGACAGTATGATATTCTTTTGTGCTCAGAAACTTTGGTTTCTAATATGAGGCACTCATCTGAGCTCCTTATAACTGGTTTTAAGAAGCCAATAATGTTGAAACGTGATGCCATCCCTAGGGCCAGGGGAATGGCGGTGTATATTAGGACCGAGTACCCTGCTTCTCATAAGTCCTGCTATCAATGTGGATGTCATGAGATTCAGGTAATAAAAGTTTGTGGCAGGCATAACAACTTTTATTTGTGTTCGATCTACCGGAATCCAGACATAGATGATTCTATCTTCGATTGTCTTCTTACCATTATGGCTAAGATACAAGAAGATGATAGAAAGGCTTCTTTTGTCTTTGTTGGTGATTTTAATGCTCACCATAGGGAGTGGTTAAGTTCTATCTCTCCTACCGATCGCCATGGCTTAAGAGCTTTAGACTTTGCCTCTGAATCAGGCTGTGAGCAAATCATAAATGAAGCTACTCACAGGTCTGGTAATTGCTTGGACCTCGTATACACTGACTCCCCTGGCGTTATAACTAGTAAGGTTGGTTCTCCAGTCGGGACATCTGATCATGCCTTGATTTCATTATTAGTGAAGACTGAGCAGCCTGTCCCTGATATATCATATTCTTGTAAAATTTATATGAAATCCCAAGCAGACTGGAATGGGATTTTACACGATCTTTTGTGCTTGAATTGGTCACAATTATATAATAGTGTAGATCCTGTTGTCCCTTTGAATGAGAATCTAGTCAACATAATTGATAGGCGTATCCCTTCTCGTGTGCTAAGGTAGCAAGTGAAGGACAAACCGTGGTTCAATGATGATTGTAGATGTGCTTATTTGGAGAAACAGGAGGCCTATCATCTTTGGAAGGGTAACAGATCAGATTTGACCTGGAACAACTATACTCAGCTTCGAGCTTTTGCTCAGAGAGTTTATGCCTCAACTGAAAAGGAGTACAATTTAACCATGAAAGAAACACTTTCTGGTACAACTCAGGAACATAAATGGGGGTCTACCCTTAAATCTGCACTCTTTGGTGTAGATGCAACAGTTCCTCCTTTACTTAAACCAGATGGCTCAGTCACTCACTGTCCAAAGGAAAAGGCAACCCTTTTGCCTGATGTTTTTGACAGTAAACAGAGTAATGAAAAACTTGAACTTCCTCATTCCTGTTTTCCTGAGGCTAAACTAACTAGTTTAGCTTTTCGATCTCGTGAGATTAAAGCTCTGTTGGTGGACCTTGATGCTTATGGAGGTGTAGACCCAAATGGTATTTTTCCTTTGTTTTTTATAAAGACAGCAGATTTCTTAGCTCCAAAGTTATCTGTTATTTTGCGCAAGTTAGCAAGAAGAGGAGCTTTTAGCACTAGTTGGAGAATTGGTAATGTTACTCCTCTATGTAAATGTGTTTGTGGTAGCTCAAGTCCTACTGATTACAGCCCAATTTCCATAACTCCCATATTATCTAAAGTTTTTGAACGTCTTCTGGCAAAACGTCTTAATAGGTTTGCTGAAGGTAATCATCTACTCCCTAGTTTGCAATTTGGTTTTCGTAAAGGCCTTGGAGCATGTGATGCCCTTCTTACAATCTCCAATGCTGTACAGAAATCCCTTGATTGTGGTCGGGAAGTTCGTATGATTGGCCTTGATTTTAGTGCTGCCTTTGACCGTGTTAATCATGAGGCCCTTGTTTTCAAACTGAAACAGTTGGGAGTGGGTGGGTCGTTTCTTAGCATTATTATTGATTTTTTAAGTAATAGATCTCAAAGAGTTGTTATTAATGGGCACCATAGTGATTATAGGAATGTGATATCCGGTGTTCCACAGGGTAGTGTTCTTGGCCCATTACTTTTCATACTATATACACATGACATGTGGTTTGGCCTAGAAAACAAGCTTGTTGCATATGCAGATGATGCTACTCTCTTTGCATCAATTCCATCCCCTGAATGTAGATCTAGGGTTGGTGAATCCCATAATAGAGATTTAGCTAGAATTAGTGCATGGTGCAAATTATGGGGTATGAAGTTGAATCCTAACAAAACTCAAAGTATGATTGTAAGTAGGTCAAGGACGGTGGCTCCTCAACATCCGGATCTCAGTATTGATAATGTTTCTTTAAATATGTATGACTCTTTCAAAATTTTAGGTGTGATTCTCGACAGTAAATTTACTTTTTTAGAAACATATAAGGTCTGTGTCTTCTTCAATTGCACAAAAAATAGGCTTATTGAGAAAGTCTTTCAAGATTTTCGGTGATCAATCTATTCTGAAGAAGTGTTTTAATTTTTTCATTCTACCTTGTTTTGAGTATTGTTCTCCTGTCTGGTCTTCAGCTGCTGATTCTCATCTTAATTTGTTGGACAGAAACTTACGGTCTATTAAATTTCTTATTCCCGATCTAGATATTTATCTCTGGCACCGTCGTTCAATTAGTTCATTATGCATGTTGCATAAGATTTTTCATAACTCTGACCATCCTTTATATTCAGATCTCCCAGGACAATTCTATCCTGTTCGTAATACTAGGCAGGCAGTTAAATCTAATAGCCAGGCCTTCTCCATCACAAGGCTCAATACTACGCAGTACTCTAGAAGTTTTATTCCAGCTGTTACCAAGTTGTGGAATGATCTTCCTAATCGGGTGGTTGAATCAGTAGAACTTCAAAAGTTCAAAGTTGGAGCAAATGCTTTTTTGTTGACCAGGCGGACACGAGTCTTTTTATAGTTTATTTATGACATATTTGTTTTTGATGTTGTTAATAATTTATATATGACATGTCTGTTTTGACGTTGTTACTTATTTCAGAATGATTTATTGTTAATTTGTTCTCTTCATTTATTTATTTCCTTATTTCCTTTCCTCACTGGGCTATTTTTCCCTGTTGGAGCCCGTGGGCTTATAGCATCTTGCTTTTCCAACTAGGGTTGTAGCTTGGATAGTAATAATAATAATAATAATTTGTAGCATTTTTGCACGAAAAGTTAAAGGTTTTAGGGTTTAATTTCTTTCACTTAGATAAGATATAGGGTTTAATGGAAAATAAGCACAATTTATGGAGATAGTGAAGTATATATAGAATTATTTACGTATTATAAGTACACTATTTTATCGTATTTTTCTTCCTCTTGTTTTGTTAAATTTTTTTATAGTTTTTTATAGGATATATTTATTTAAATATTATTACTCTTCTTAGAATATTTTCTTTTTCTTTTTTTTCCTTTCCTCACTGGGCTATTTTCCGTGTTGTAGTACATGGCCTTATATCATCCTGCTTTTCCAACTAGGGTTACAGCTTAGCAAGTAATAATAATAATAATAATAATAATAATAATAATGATAATAATAATAATAATAATAATAATAATAATAATAATAATAATAATGTGGTCAGTGTCTAGGGCATTGTCCTGCTTGATAGGGCAATGTCACCGTCCCATGCCTCTGCCAATCATGAGCGGCCTTTAAACCTTCAAATATGTTTTATGCTGATTTATCGAAGGAAAATAAAACCTTATTTCGATTTGGAACATACTAGGTACTCTCAAAGATTAATCCAGCTACTCAATTATTGTTTTGAATAGGAGCTTCCATACAAATTGTTAACCGAATTTTCCTCATACCTAAGAATAAATAGAATGTTCAAAAAAAAAAGTATATAAATTATTGTTTTTTTGGAACTAAGAATCAAAACCAAGATGTGTAATTTCGTAATTTGTTAATCTAGATGGTTTATGTTTATATAAAAATTCTATTGACTGTAATCTTACTGGAAATATTGTGGTTGTAAAAAAGGTAATTCAACTTTTTAAATACTAAGATAGAAAAATCTGTGTAAGTCACCATTGTTCTGTCGAAGCATAAAATCAATATAGTTGTAAGATGACGAATTATAAACGGATTTTGAGCAAAGCTAAAAATCTATTTTTGGGTGAGATAGCCATGTCGTCCTGATGAAAGGTTCCTAACAATAGCTTCTTAGGGGATATTTGATCACAGTGATATTCCTAGAGAATTTACCTTTAAGTCTCCAGAATTCTAACACCTGGCGCGAATATCCTTAAATTTCTCCCAAGGATATCGCATAATCTCAAGGGACATATTCTTGACACGCCACATAGTAATCTGCACAATGAATAGCGTTTATGCTTCGAGGGGGAAAGTGGCAGAATAGAAGGGGAGCCGTATCAAGGTTACCCTAGTTCCCATAAACTATTGAGTATCACAGCAGCGCCATATTCAATATGGCGGACATTCCTTGTAGCATTGAGCATGGTGCTACAGATACAGTAGTTCGGGAGGGAAACTGTGAAGCTCTTTGCTATTAGAAAAGAAGGGTGGGTCCATCAGGACGACATGGCCATCTCACCCAAAAATAGATTTTTTGCCTCACTCAATATCCGCTTTTTGGGATCAAGCCATGTCGTCCTAATGGAAGCATACCAGAGAATTAATGTATCTGTGGATTTTCACCAGTGCCTTAACCTTGGGACAATATTTCCATGGTTATTAGGACCATTTGAGACAAATGACGTTACCGTTATCCGTTATCTTCACTAATCATGAACGATGTTAGTGCTTCCTGCCCCCTACAGGGAAGAGTCATTCTAGACGGTTGAAACAAGGCCTCAAGGTTAGCATATATTGTATGAACAAACATAAGTATACACTGAATATACAAACAGTCTCATGTTTTGTATATATTGCCAAACCAGAACCAGTGTCCAATATATCCATTTTTTGCAAGCATACAATGATATGAAATATACTTATATCAGTAAGTCAAAGAACTCTGGCATCTTAAACATGCAATTGTCGGGCGAATTAGGACGCAAATACATTCTAATAGACAATTATTTCTAATGAATGGCTAGACGAATTAATATGTAAAACATATGTGGAATAATAAAGGAATTATACTTGCGACGTAAACAGAAATTATTTTTCCTTTTTTCGAAAGGGAAGAAACGATGAGTGCCACTCTCAGACTGGAGAAAAGTTTTAATAACTTTCTCTTCAAAATTTCTGTACCTATTATATTCTATCAGCAATGTGTATTACATACACATGGTACTAGTGCGATCTGTATAATTCCACACCTTAGATATTGAACAGAGTTAGTGTCACGCTAGTAACACTTATCTAAAAGGGGATCACACTAAAAGTGCTGACACCTTCTCCCTTTAATTGACAGTCCCAACCAATTAACTGTTCATCACAGAGTTAGACGACAGGTTTTAATACACCACCTGCCGCCACCACATAGTGCTTCAGTTCATGGACCTGCTTAGCATAGTGTTTGTAGAACACCCTGGATGATTTCCATCCAGTATATGAGCGAAGACGCTCAAAGTCCATATACTGAAAAAAGTTCAGTGATGAAGCAATCTTTCTCGGATCATGACCTGCGCGAGTACTGTCAGGATCCGCTCTACGAATAAAGTAGGTGAGCTTCGCCCTCACTTGTTTCAGTGACAAGTTTGATCCAGAAGTTTCTCCTTTAAAGAGCTGTCCTCCCCTGAAAATTGAAGTTCTAAGAAGATCGACCTTTAGACACTCTACATGACATAGAGAGACATCTTCCTTCAGAGGGCAGATTCTCCAGGGAACCCCACCTCTTACTGGGTAGCTCGTTATTAGCGAGAAAGGATGGATCAGGAAAGCGATTCAGTTCTCCCACTTCTGTGAACTGAATGCGGCCCTCATCTCTAGAGAGGGCCACTATTTCACTAACTATAGCCCCAGAGGCTATACCAAACAGAAAAAAAAAACCTTTTGGGTTAGATCCTTAAGGTAACAATCTTCATTGTTCACAGATGGGGCATAATGTAGGACCTTGTTCAAGGACCATGAGATGGGTTTTGGTGGTGCTGCAGGCCTAAGTCTTGCATATGCCTTCCGAATCTTATTAAAGATTTCATCCACCAGATCCACTTGAAAGGTATATAGAAGTGGTCTAGTCAAGGCAGACTTACACATAGTTATCCTGTTGGCTGCCAAACCTTGATTATGAAGGTGGACAAAGGACAGACAGAAGTTCATTGAAAATTCTTTCGGTCCTTTTGCTTTCACAAAAGCAACCCACTTCTTCCAAGATGACTCACACTGTCTTCTAGATGACTTGGACTTGTATTCTTCTAGGAAATCTATATTTCCTAAACACTAGGGCAAGAAAATCATGATATGAAGGGTTTGGGATCTCTGTTATAAATCGAAGGCAATTAACTTCTGAACCTTCTGAGATAGCCATGGGTTCAGAACTAGGACCAGCTTCAGTTTCCGTTCCTTCATCAAAGGGAACGGATTGCTTTTGGGCTACTTGGGAATCCACAGAGCCACTCCTCCCTGGAAGGATCTCAGTATGTTGAGGACCTTCATTAGGAGATCCTCGTATGGGGCTACTTATCGAGGTAGTTTCTTGATGACACTCGTACCAAAGAGGTCGATCTGCAGTTCTGGGACTTGTTCCCATCTGGGAAAGAATAGGTCTGCGTCTGTGGACCATTCCAATTCTACCGGCTTGATCCAAAGTAGAGCATCCGCTATCAAATTGCTGATCAATTGTATGTGAACTGCTGATAGCTGCCATCCCTTTAGGTAAGGGATGGTTAACATCACTTAGCCTGTATGAGACGTTCTCTAGCCTTGTCATCTCATTATCGCTTCGATGTCCCAGATCAACCTGAGGATGTCTGATTTGTGTGGAGAGAGTTTTTCCCTCAATGACAGAACCAACATGGTCTTCAATAGGCCTTTGGCCCTTGATCATTGCAAGAGAAGCGATTAAGGAAAGACCACTATCGGTCCTTTTAGATCTCTTCGAGCGTCTGATGCGTATCTTCTCCAGACTCCTAACACGTCCATCAGTTGTGCTCTTAGCACTAGGTCTGTCAGTATTGCAAATTGGAGAGAGTACTGAACTTCTCCCTGTTAGTGTCCTGGAATCCTGACTGATTACTTTAGTCTCTTGACAGACCCTGCAATCTCCTTTTACCTTCCCAAGGGAAGGGAGAGTTGGTGTGACCACAGGTTTCAATGGTTTTTTAGCCATTGAAGCTTTTGAGTTGGAGAGAATTGAGACTTCTTGAAGTTTATCTTGCATTCCCGATGTTCTGGGAACCGGACCACTTCCTTGGATGATCATAGACCAGCCACTCCGGGTGCTGCCCAGCCCAGCCTTTCGTCCAGGCACATAGTTGCCTGAACCATTTCTAGGCTTGGTTTTTGCGTGACTGTGTCCGCTAATCCCGTGAAGATGCTTAGGACTATGTTTAGTCTGACAACTATCTTTCCTAGGACATACGTTATGCTCTGTAACTTGAATCCTAGGTAGGAGGGAAGGGTGGTGACTGACTGGAAGTTGTCAATGGACATCTTTCAGGTCTGATAAGACTACAAATACCCCTTCTTGAAATAGGGTCCTTATGTTCAGAGGGATTAACCTTCTGAACTTGCTGTTTTATTTGAACTTGTTGAGTGGCGACAAGTTCAGAATGACTCTGAGTTTTCTTGAGTCCTTCTCGTGAACACCAAACAGCCCTCCTCACTGCCTGTATGCTCTAGAGCTCTAAGGTATACTCTTCCAGGAGGGTTTTGAAATCTAGGAAGAGTTGAGGAAATGATGGTGGAGGCATGTCTACTTCCATTTTAGTCTCATCTTAAATAAGCTTTGGACCCAAGGATCGAAGGTCCAGCGATCCTGAAGGAACCTCCCTCATACCAGAACGTTTGTTTGCATCGCGTAATCAGAAGGTTCACATATCCGACCGCTTGCCTATGGCACTGCGGTCATTGTGACTGTGGGATTTTGTTGAACATCCCGAGGAAAACTATTAGACTTTTCCGTCTTTATTTTAGGTTGGGGACCCACAACTGCGGAAGACTATCTCTTTGAAAGGATGCCCCACTTTTGGAGAAGCCCTATGTTCTCCGTGGTGGCCTCCTTAATCGTCTTTCTAACTATCTCGTTAGGAAAGAGGTCTCTACCCCAGATATTGGAAGATATCAGCTTCCTAGTTTCATGTTTTGCTGTCGTGGCAGCGAACACAAACTCTCTACAGGCTCTCCTAGCCTTCATAAAGGCATAAAGGTCTTTTTCTAAGGTGGCCATATGCATTTTGGCCAAAACCATGAGCATGTCTCGGGTAGATTGGTGGGTTGAACACAACTCTATGCAGTTCTGTAAGGATAGGGAGGCTGCAAGTCTCTCTTTTGTCTCTTGTTTGTTATACAAAAGAAACTCCGATAGTTTAGGAAGATTCTGACTAAACTGTGGACTAGCAACATCCGCGTCTAGTCTTCCTACTGAAAAGGTTAAGTGGACATCCTTCCAATCCTTCTCCTGCCTGGGAAAGGCTAGTAACAGAGGCTTGCACTCCTCGAGTGCAGGACAAGGTCTACCTGCTTCCACTGCCTTAGCAACAGATTTAAATGCTATCCACGTAAAGGGGAATGATATTGAAACAGGGGCAAGAAAGGAAGGGTGTTTGTTACCTTTTGTGACTACTTTCGACACCGAGTAACACGCTTTCCTCAGGCTACTTGACAAAATAGCCAGTGCCTTATCATGGTTGAGAACCATGACCTCCTTCAGTTCCGTATCTTTCCTTGACTTTGGTTCATGTCTCAGACGAATGAAGCAATTAGGGAAAGTGTCAAAGCTTGGCCAAAATTGGATTTCGTCCAAAGGAACAGCACCCATCTTCTCTGAGATGTAGAGTTTGCTGTTTAAAATCGGCATAAGCTCCGCAAACCTCCAGGGATTGGTTTTGGAGCATGTCGGAAGGTCTTGGTCTCTGGGTCGTTTGTATGCCCCTTTTCATTTTGTTTTCGAAGGTTTTCTATTAGACTTTTCAATTGGACCCATTCCATCTAATAGAGGGGTAGGGGGTGAAGATGCCGATGTCAATGGCTCTAGAGCCAGCACAGACGGAAGCAATTCCGACACGACATTCTCCCCCTCTTCCCGTGGGGGCTTCCTGCCCTCCTCCCCAAAGGCTACCTGGCCGCAGGGAGGTGTGAATCGGGCCTGTGGCACCACTGTTTCCTCACTTGCTTTCGGGAATAGTAGGTTACGCATCCTATCATTAGGTAGGTATGGTCCCTGAGAGAATTTCTGGAAGCCTCTCACCCAATTGCGTAGTTTGTTATGAGCTGGATCCCTAGACCACTATTAACTTGGGATTCTCGAAACCCTGGGACATTAAGGTCCGACATACATTGCACACTTGCGGGTACCAATAATGCAAGGATTCGGAAATAATATTGCTGGGGCATGAAACCTGCAAGTATTATGACCATAAAAACACTAACTCTTGATATTACAGAAGACTACAACACATGTCATCTGGGGTTCCTCCTGTAAAGAAAGGAAAGCAGAATGAGTATAGAATTGATTATATCACTGATAAGCAATATATAAAAGTCATCTTTTAACCAATAGCTTAGGATAGTAAGCTAGAAGGAATAGTGGGAGACACATACTTTTGTATCCCCTGCAAGCAAATGCTGTTACCTCCTCTCAGTATTAACTATAAGGAAATTCCTCTATCAAGGGAATTCCAGTAAAGGGTTCTAACCTCTAGAGGTAGAGAAGTGTACAAGTCACTGCCCCTTTTTATCCTTAACACTGTGGGGTAAGGATGACTGATTTATAATCAGAGTATTGAAGGAATTCTATTCTTTCAATATAGGCACGGTACCAGCAGAAGCCCGCACATGGGTACCCAATATATGTTAGAAATAACTACTGTATGATCATACTATAGTTTTCTGTTTGCAGTATATATTAAATTGCAAATTACTGGCTACTGTATGATTATATATAATGTAGTTCAGCCAGTTTGCTGCCTTTGTGGCAAGTATCTAACGGTACGGTCCAGCCAGCATGACGCCAACTGGACTAGGAAGAATAAAAGACATTATTTGTGTATCCTACCCGAACTATTTGCTCTGGCCTCCCTTACAATCTTAAAACATAGAATTTCCCGATCAGGGAGAATCAAGGATAAGGGTTCTACCCTTCAAGGGTTGGAAGTGTAATACCACCAACCCTTTAAAACATTTAAAATTGTAGGGTAATATGAAAACTGATTTCTAATCAGAATATTGAAGGAATTCTATTCTTTCAATATAGGATTGGTCTCAGCAAACACCCGTGCAAGGATACCCAAAATATACTGGAAAATATCTACTAATATAATATATACAGTAATTTTTCTAACTGCAGTATATCCTATACTTCAAATATCCTCTCTACCTGTATAAACATATACTGTAATTCAGCTGGCATATAGCCGGCATAGCTAGCCCCTCCCTGCATATCCAGCATGCTAGCTAACAGAGAGAGAGACAGCATGGAGTGAAGGCTACCTATTACTGTGTATGTATACAGTAATTAAGGATGTAAAAATCTAAGTTTACTAGCTTTCTCCAGAAAGAAGGTTCAAATGGAAGGGGAGAACGTAACATTCTGGCTTCCATCCAGCCACAGTACTATCGCCGGCAAGGTCCCGCCGGAGCACTGCCGGAAGGCTAGCCTCCGGCAGCACTAGTACAGTCAACGTGCTGATGGCTGATTCAGCACCTGTCTGTGCCTGCCTATCCCGACAACAGAACTTGTGGCCAGCAGTCCAAGGGAGAACTGAAGAACCTTGAAAACAGAAGGGACTTCCCACCCACAGACATCATGGCTGCCGGCAGCCGTCATGGCTGCCGACAGATGACATAGCTACCAACAGCATGCATCGTCGTCGGCAGCCGTCATAGCCGCCGACAGTTGTAAAACACATGGTCGCCGGCAGCCAACATGGCCGCCAGCAGTTATCATGGGTGCCTGCAGCTGGATTAGTCGCAGGAAGCCTGACAACGGCTGCAGAGAGGGACTCTGGCCGGCTCCGGCTACCCACCGGCAACAGTGAAGTTGCAGGACACCGGCTCAAGAAAGACATTGGCTTGGCCATCATAAAAGAACAGAGGGGGAAGGGAAAAGGGTCCTGTATGAAGTGTGGAAGGAGCCGGCAATGTTGCCGGACCTACACACCCTAAAAAAACTCTGTTTAATTATCAGCGCCATCCTAGGCGGCATGAGAATCTACTTTTCTCCAGCCTAGGGACTGCCAATACAGTTAAGGGGATGGCAGCAGTGCCGCCTCCTCTCAACAAGGGAGAAACAGAGTTCCAGTGCCATGCCATCCTAGGCCTCAGAAGTGTACTACTCTTCAGCCTAGGGTTTGTGGGCATAGGACTAGTCTACTATGATACAGGGAGAAGGTGGCGGCATCATACAACCACTTCAGGTGTAGCCTAGGGAGGGCTAGCCTCCTATGCCGGCAGCCTAGCCGGCAGGGGAATGACTATTCACCCTGCCGGCCAACTGACGTCACAAGACTAAATATTCTGAGGTTCTGAATGAATCCCAAAACTTGCTATCTGCTGTTAAGGGAAGACACAGAAAACCCTAGGCTAGTCATACCTGAATTAAAACTCGAGGCACAACCCACTAGTGATGTAGCCTAAAGCTACACTCAGAGGGAAGAGAGATTACCCTTAAATTTCTATTCGAGACGAGAATCGGTTATATAATAATATCAATCTCTGATGAATTGATAACCAATACACGACGGTAACCGGGGAAAGTCGAAAGTATATGTTGCCTAGGTTAGGTTACCTTGGGAAGACGAGATCTCGGTTACATATATCACCGAAACTCTGCCATATACGATCGACACAGAAAAGGAAAATTATGCATATAAATATCTTTATAAGTACAAAATGCCTAAATAGCTTCAACAATTAAATTATTAATGCTATTTAAACCGGGCTTGTCGTTCTGCTAACTAAATAACACATTCCTAACGAACGACAGCGCCCATGGCGTCTCCGGTAACAGGTCTAGCTCCTAATCACAATAAATTGCTCTAATTTCACTGTGAGACAGGAGCTAAAATACACATATTGTAAAGACTCAATACTCAACTTTCCATAGGCGAAAGAAGCTGGAGATAGCATAATTATAATCCTTGAAAATTGATCGAAAATGTCAGATCAACAGGGAACACCACCATGCGAAATCGCTACAGAATTAGGAATGTCAGCCATATTGAATATGGCGCTGTTGTGATACTCAATAGTAGTATGGGAACAAGGGTAACCTTGATACTCTCCCCTTTTATTCTGCCATTTTCCCCCTGGAAGCGTAAACGCTATTCGGGGTGCAGATTGCTATGTGGCGTGTGAAGAATACGTCCCCTGATATTATGCTATATCCTTGAGAGAAATTTAAGGATATTCGCGCCAGGAGTTAGAATTCTGAAGACCTAAAGGTAGATTCTCTGGGAATATCAATGTAGTCAAATATCCCTTAGGAAGCTACTCTTAGGAACCTTCCATCAGGACGACATGGCTTGAGCCCAAAATACAAAATTGTACGTTCAAAACAGACGGGTACTTATGCGTCAGGATAGCCAAATTAGCCATCTTAGGAAATTTCAAATATATATGGTAAAAATGTCAAAAAATAGTTAATATATACATATGTATGGAACATGTAGATATAGTTTTTTTCTGAGAAATAGTTTACTTACTTAGACTCAAAATATCATTGAAAGAGATTAAACAGTTTTAGATGTATTCCCGATTTGATTGGCTACTCTAATTCGTTTTCTCCCGAGTTTTTATAATCCTTGTATGACTTGCCATAAGAGACTTAAAAATATTTTCATATGATATATGATAAATGTAAATGTACAATAATTGAAATATATCTCAGAGATTACATCTGCTGTTTACAATAAACGAAAATCGTTATTTCATACCGCCGTCTGCTGGCTGTTCCTTTAGGTTTTATAGTTCGTAAAATGTTACATTTCTTGATCTGTTTCTCTATCCTTGTATGGTGTTCATGTATAAATACAGATTCTAAACAAAGCTGCATGAACTACACATGGCTTGACTGATCCTATCTTGTAAGTATTTGATCTGTATAAAAGCTAAAAGAATATAATTTTGACATTCCTTTCTTCGGAAGAATCGGGAATGCCAACCTTTCCGCTTTGAATAAATTGGAATCGCACTAAATAATCTACTGATTAGTTTATTAGTTAGATCATGAAATCCAATTCAAGTGATATTATTTTTTTCCGTTTGATGTAGGATCAAAATTACTGATAATTTCCTTATTATAAGAAAATATAACCCAATCAATTTGTTGGCAATTCTGGGCATCCATCCACACCCCTATCTTCCTCCAACAAAATTTTACCAAAACTATAAGTCGGCAATTTTTTTTTCTAAGTTTTTGAATTCCACCCAAAATAATTTTTATTAAAACTCTGTTTTTTACATATTTCATTCGTTTTAATGTCCTTAGCATAAATTATATAAACAAAGGTCTTTTATTACAATAGCAAACAAAAAACTATTTTTTCTTTTTTATCAATAAGTTGGCCTTTCAGTATTTTTCACAGGTATCAATAGATGGCATGAGGCAGGCTTTATTGAGGAATAAAATAATGGAAAATTCCGCTTGTCAAAAACAACAAAGAAAATATCATGTGATTGTTTTAGCCAATGGGAGCATGCCGTTCGGGGCATGTCAACGCTTCAGCCAATAGGAACATGCCCTTTGGTTCTTATCATCGATTAAGCCAATAGCACCACGATCTCCTGGCAAACTTTTATGATAGATGGTCTGCTTTTTCAATTACCTAAAAGAGCCAGAACCTAGTTGAAGAAATGCCTATTATAGATTAAATAAAATAATAGTATTCTTTTATTATTTCGTAGAATAAAATATATATAATATAAAAGGTTTCATAATCCTCTTAATTATGTAAAATGATGTGGACCTACACAATAATCATAATCATTTTCCGATAGTCCAAATGTCAAAGTTAGAATATCAAGCAAAAGGTCTGATTTATTTCATCCAAACAGTTTTGATTGGCTTATAAAATATTCTTGAATTAAGAAATTAAGGTCTTTTGCATGGCTTCATCATTCCAATGAGCAATAAAACATGCTATTGAATATTATATATTCATGTTTTGTATTGTAATTAGATACAAGGCAAATGTAAATTCTGTGTGATAATCAGATCAGAGTTTAATCAGATTAAAAAAACAAAAAAAAATGCAACAAATGTTTTTATGTTGAACAGGCTGACTTAGTCTTTTTGTAGTGTATATATTACATACTAAATATCAGTTATGGGAAAAAGAAGAAGCTCTGGTTGTTTACAAACGCTAATTGGAACGCTCTGCTCATTTTGTGATATTGAGATGGTTTTCCGAGGTTTTTCTTATGAATTTGGACTACAACTTGTGAGTAAGATGTCAGTGAACTAATTAGTGTTCAAGTGAACTTGTTTGTGTCAAAGTTTTTATTATTAGACGTAGTTTGCCTCGATACACCTCCAAGAAATCGCCAAGCCGGAGGTTTGTCACCTCAGGCGATATGACGTCATTACAGAAAACGGAGCGTTTTCTACTAGCTACGATGGCAAACAACTTTCCAATGTCTGCGAGACTTGAACCAAAGACTACATTTGGTTTAGAATTTTCGTGAGTCGGCATGTAATGTCATATTTAATAAGTTAGAAATAAGTGAAAAAGACAAACGAGGGTTTCAGAACATACCAAATAACAGAGTGGCTGTGAAATTTATTGTGGAGAAGGTTTTTGATGTCTTTATACGAGAGTACGAAGACAAAGTGATTCATTTCGGTAATGGCGGAAAGGCCCTAGTAGTAAATTTGAGCAGTGTATATACTTATGTATCAATACGTTATGCACATTTTGATATAGAAGACCCCTTTTAATTAGTGTCCTCGAACAGTATGGGAAAGTTCTTCATCTCAGACATAATACCTTTTCTCATGGGAGAACGAGTGGTTTAGAAAATGGAACACGCACTGTGAAAATGGAAATAAAGAAAAATATCCCATTCTCCATCAGTATTTGTGGTTATAATGTTGTGTTTTTATATAATGGCCAGAAAAAGACGTGCTACAAGTGTGGAAAAAACTCGCATATGGCAGTCAACTGTAATATGGATAGTGAGCCTAAGTTAAATGTTTTTAATTTGAAGGATTTCCCAGCAATACCCGGCAAGGATTCTGATAATTGTCGGATAACGGAAGAAGAGGGTACTCCAGATGTTCAACTGGCAACAGGTGATGAAGGAAATGTGGAACAATCATACGATGTAAAGAGTATTAAAAATTATAAAGGAGAATCCAGCAACCTTGGAAAGGACCAGATAGACGACTTGTGCGAAGCAGTAGGAAACCACTAGTGACAATTCCCTCATCCTAGAATATTGATGATGTTACTGTTCATCAACACTCAGTCGAAACAGAAAGTCGATCACGTGACCTGGAGGGTCATGTTCCAAGTAATGGTGATAATTTAACAGATATCGACAGTAATAGTGCCATCTTTGCATGTCACAGATCCAACTGGAAGGCAAGACCCCGGAGTTCCCATTCTAGATCATAAATCTTCCCAGGTCACACACCTAGCCAGAACGCAGGACCCGGGACCTCCCTTCTCAGATCAAAAATCTTCCCAGGTCACCGACCATGCCGGGAGGCCAGACCCTGGACCTCCCTTCCCAGGTCATAAATCTTCCTAGGGCACAGACCTAGCCGGGAGGCAAGACCCCGGACCTCCCTTCCAAATCATAAATCTTCCCAAGTCACAGACCTAGCCGGGAGGCAAGACCCCGAAACTTCCTTCCTAGATCATAAATCTTCCCAGACCACAGCCCTAGCCCGGAAGAAAGACCCCAGACCTCCCTTCCCAGATCATGAATCTTCCCAGGTCACAGAACTATCCGGGGGCCATGCTCACCGGACGCGCCCATCCCAGGTCATAAACCTTCCCAGGTCAGAGACCTAGCTGGCAGGCAAGACCCTGGACCTCCTTTCCCAGGTCATAAATCTTCCTAGGGCACAGACCTAGCCGGGAGGCAAGACCCCGGACCTCCCTTCCCAGATCATAAATCTTCCCAAGTCACAGACCTAGCCGGGATGCAAGACCCCGGACATTACTTCAAATATCATAAATATTCCCAGGTCAAAGACCTAGCCGGGAGGCAAGACCCCAGACCTCCCTTCCTAGATCATAAATCTTTCCAGGTCACAGACCTATCCAGGGGCCATGCTCACCGGACCCCCCCCCATCCCAGGTCATAAACCTTCCCAGGTCACCGACCTAGACGGGAGCCAAGACCCTGGACCTCCCTTCCCAGGTCATAAATCTTCCCAGGTCACGAACCTAGCCGTGAGCCAAGACCCCGGACCTCCCTTCCCAGATCATAAATCTTCCGAGGTCACAGACTTAGCCAGGGGGAAAGCTCACCTGACCTCCCATCCCAGGTCATAAATCTTCCCAGGTCACCCACCTAGCCGAGAGGCAAGACCCTGGAACTCCCTTCTCAGGTCATAAATCTTCCCAGTTCACAGAGCTAGCCGAGAGGCCAGACCCCGGACATTCCTTCCCAGATCGTAAATCTTCCCAGGTCACAGACCTAGCTGGGTGCCAAGCTCACCGAACCGCCCCCACCAGGTCATAAACCTTCCCAGGTCACGAACCTAGCCGTAAACCAAGACCCCGGACACCCCTTCCCAGATCATAAATATTCCGAGGTCACAGACTTAGCCAGGGGCTAAACCCACCGGACTCCCCATCCCAGGTCATAAACCATCCCAGGTCACCCACCTAGCCGAGAGGCAAGACCCTGGAACTCCCTTCCCAGGTCATAAATCTTCCTAGGTCACAGACCTAGCCGGGGGCCAAGCTCACCGGACCGCCCCAACCAGGTCATAAACAATCTCAATTCACTGAACTAGCCAGGAGGCAAGACTCTGAACCTCCCTTCCTAGGTCATAAATCTTCCTAGGTCACAGACCTAACCGGGAGGCAAGACCCTGAACCTCCCTTCCCAGATCATAAATCTTCTCAGGTCACCGACCTAGCCAAGGGCTAAGCTCACCGGACTCCCCATCCTAGGTCATACACCTACCCAGGTCACTGACTTAGCCGGGAGATAAGATCTTGGACCTCCTTTCCCAGGTCATAAATCTTCCCAGATCACAGACCTAGCCGGGAGGGAAGACCCCGGACCTCCCTTCCCATATCATAAATCATCCCAGGTCACAGACCTAGCCGGGGGCCAAGCTCACCGGAACCCCCATCCAAAGTCATAAACATTCCCAGGTCACCGACCTAGCTGGGAGGCAAGACCCTGGACCTCCCTTCCCAGGTCATATATCTTCCCAGGTTACGGACCTAGCCGTGAGCCAAGAACTCGGACCTCCCATCCCAGATCATAAATCCTCCCAGGTCACAGACCTAGCCGGGGGCCAAGCTCACCGGACCCCCATCCCAGGTCATAAACCTTCCCAGGTCACCGACCTAGCCAGGAGGCAAGGCCCTGGACCTCCCTTCCCATGTCATAAATCTTCCCAGGTCACAGACATAGACAGGAAGCAAGACCCCTGACCTCCCTTCCCAGATCATAAATCTTCCCAGGTCACAGACCTAGCCCGGGGCCAAGCTCACCGGACCCCCCCTTCCGGGTCATAAACCTTCCCAGGTCATCGACCTAGCCGGAATGTAAGACTCGGGACCTCCCTTCCTAGGTCATATATCTTCCCAGGTCAAGGACATAGCCGGGAGGCAAGACCACGGATCTCCCTTCTTAGATCATATATCTCCCCAGGTCAATGACCTAGCTGGGAGGCAAGACCCCGGACCTCCCTTCCAAGATCATAAATCTCTCCAGGTAACCGACCATGGACCTCCCTTCCTAGGTCATAAATCTTCCCAAGTCACAGACCTAGCCGGGAGGCAAGACCCGTGACCTCCCTTCCTATATCATAAATCTTCCCAGGTTACAGACCTAGCTGACAAGAGAGACCCCGGACCTCCCTTCCCAGGTCATAAATTTTCCCAGGTCACAGACTGACAGGCAAGACCCCGGACCTCCCTTCCCAGATCATAAATCTTCCCAGGTTACAGACCTAGCCGGGGACCAAAGTCACCAGACCCCACATCCCAGGTCATAAACCTTCCCAAGTCACACACCTAGCCGCCAGGCAAGACCCTGGACCTCCCTTCCCATGTCATAAATCTTCTCAAGACACAGACCCAACTGAAAGGCAAGACCCTGGACTCCCTTCCTTGATCATAGATCTTCCCTGGTCACAGACCTAGCCAGGAAGTAAGACCCCTGACCTCCCTTCTCAGATAAAAAATCTTCCCCGGTCGCCGACCTAGCTGGGAGGCCATACCCTGGACCTCCCTTCCCAGGTCATAAATCTTCCTAGGGCACAGACCTAGCTGGGAGGCAAGACCTGGGACCTCCCTTACCAGATCTTAAATCTTCCTAAGTCACAGACCTAGCCGGGATGCAAGACCCCGGACATTACTTCACAGATCAAAAATCTTCCCAGGTCACACACCTAGCCGGGAGGCAAGACCCAGAACCTCCCTTCCCAGATCATAAATCTTCCCAGATCAAAGATCTAGCACGGAGGCAAGACCCCGGACCTCCCTTCCCAGATCATGAATCCTCCCAGGTCACAGACCTAGCCGGGGGCCATCCTCACTGGACCCCCTCCCCCACCATCTCAGTTCACAAATCTAGCCGGGCGCCAAGCTCACCTACCTAGCCGGAACGCAAGACCCAGGACCTCCCTTCCCAGGTCATAAATTTTCCCAGGTCACTGTCCTACCTTGAAGGCAAGACCCCGGACCTCTCTTCCCAGATCATAAATCTTCGTAGGTCACAGATCTAGCCTTGGGCCAAGCTCACCGGACGCCCTATCCCAGGTCATAAACCTTCCCAGGTCACAGACCTAGCCGGGAGGCAAGACCCTGGACCTCCTTTTCCAGGTCACAGACCTAGCCTGGAGGCAAGACCACGGAAATCCCTTCCTAGATCATAAATCTTCCCAGGTCACAGACCTAGCTGGGACGCAAGACCCCGAACCTCCTTCCCCAAACCATAAATCTTCCCAGGTTACCGACCCTGGACCTCCCTTCCTAGGTCATATATCTTCCCAAGTCACAGACCTAGCCAGGAGGCAAGACCCGTGACCTCCCTTCCTAGATCATAAATCTTCCCAGGTCAGAGACCTAGCCGGCAGGCTAGACACCACACCTCCCTTCCCAGATCATAAATTTTCCCAGGTCACAGACCTAGCCGGCAGGCAAGACGACGGGCCTCCCTTCCTAGATCATAAATCTTCCCAGGTTACAGACCTAGCCGGGGACCAAAGTCACCAGACCCCACATCCCAGGTCATAAACCTTCCCAGGTCATAAACCTTCCCAGGTACCCACCTAGCCGCCAGGCAAGACCCTGGACCTCCCTTCCCATGTCATAAATCTTCTCAGGTCACAGACCCAACTGGAAGGTAAGACCCCGGACCTCCCTTCCTAGATCATAAATCTTCCCAGGTCACAGACCTAGCCCGGAGGCAAGACTCCTGACCTCTCTTCTCAGATCAAAAATCTTCCCTGGTCACCGACCTAGCTGGGAGGCCATACCCTTGACCTCCCTGCCCAGGTCATAAATCTTCCTAGGGCACAGACCTAGCCGGGAGGCAAGACCAGGGACCTCACTTACCAGATTTGAAATCTTCCCAGATCAAAGCCCTAGCCTGGTGTCAAGACCCCGGACATTACTTCACAGATCAAAATTCTTCCCAGGTCACAGACCTAGCCGGCAGGCAAGACCCCGGACCTCCCTTCCCAAATTACAAATTTTCCCAGGTCACAGACCTAGCCGGCAGGGAGGACCCCGGACCTCCCTTCCCAGATCATAAATCTTCCCAGGTTACAGGCCTAGCTGGGGACCAAGCTCTCCAGACCCTCCCTCCCAGGTCATAAACCTTCCCAGGTCACCCACCTAGTCGGTAGGCAAGACCCTGGACCTCCCTTCCCATGTCATAAATCTTTTCAGGTCACAGACCCAACTGGAAGGCAAGACCCCGGACTTCCCTTCGTAGATCATAAATCTTACCAGGTCACAGACCTAGCCGGGAGGCAAGACCCGGGACCTCCCTTCCCAGATCTTAAATCTTCCTAAGTCACAGACCTAGCCGGGATGCAAGACCCCGGACATTACTTCACAGATCAAAAATCTTCCCAGGTCACACACCTAGCCGGGAGGCAAGACCCCGAATGTCCCTTCCCAGATCATAAATCTTCCCAGATCAAAGACCTACCCGGAGGCAAGACCCCGGACCTCCCTTACCAGATCATGAATCTTCCTAGGTCACAGACCTAGCCGGGGGCCATGTTCACCGGACCCCCCCCCCCCCATCCCAGGTCATAAACCTTCCCAGGTCACCGACCTAGCCGGGAGGCAAGACCCTGGACCTTCCTTCCCAGGTCATAAATTTTCCTAGGTCACAGACCTAGCCCGGGGCCAAGCTCACCGGACGCTCCATCCTAGGTCATAAACCTTCCCAGGTCACAGACCTAACCGGGAGGCAAGACCCTGGACCTCCCTTTCCAGGTCACAGACCTAGCCTGGAGGCAAGACCACGGAAATCCCTTCCCAGATCATAAATCTTTCCAGGTCACAGACGTAGTTGGGAGGCAAGACCCCGGACCTCCCTTCCCAGATCATAAATCTTCCCAGGTGACAGACCTAGCCGGGAGGCAAGACCCCGGACCTCCCTTCCCAGATCATAAATCTTCCCAGGTCACAGACCTAGCTGGGGCCCAAGCTCACTGGACACCCATCCTAGGTCATAAACCTTCCCAGGTCACCCACCTAGCCGGGAGGCAAGACCCCGGACCTCACTTCCCAGGTCATAAATTTTCCCAGGACACAGACCTAGACGGGAGTCAAAACCTGGGACCTCCCTTCCCAGATCATAAATGTTTCCAGGTCACAGACGTAGTTGGGAGGCAAGACCCCAGACCTTCCTTCCCAGATCATAAATCTTCCCAGGTGACAGACCTAGCCGAGAGGCAAGACCCTGGACCTCCCTTCCCAGATCATAAATCTTCCCAGATCACAGACTTAGCTGGGGCCCAAGTTCACCGGACACCCATCCCAGGTCATAAACCTTCCCAGGTCACCCACCTAGCCCGGAGGCAAGACCCCGGACCTCGCTTCCCAGATCATAAATCTTCCCAGGACACAGACCTAGCCAGAAGGAAAGACCCTGGACCTCCCTTCCCAGATCATAAATCTTCCCAGGTCACAGACCTAGCCGGGGGCCAAGCTCACCAGACCCCCCATCCCAGGTCATAAACCTTCCTAGGTCACCCACCTAACCGGGAGGTAAGACCCTGGACCTCCCTTCCCAGGTCATAAATCTTCCCAGGTCACAGACCTAGCCGGGAGGCTAGACGCCAGACCTCCCTTCCCAGATCATAAATCTTCCCAGGTCACAGACCTACCCGGGGGCCAAGCTCACCGGACCCCCCATCCCAGGTCATAAACCTTCCCAGGTCACAGACCTAGGCGGGAGGCAAGATCCCGGACTCCTCATCCAAGGTCATAAACCTTCCCAGGTCACAGACCCAGCTGGGAGTCAAGACCCCAGACATCCCTTCCCAGGTCATAAATCTTTCCAGGGCAAGACCCCGGACCTCCCTTCTCAGGTCACAAATTATAAGTAAATGACAAATACAGTAAATCCTTACAGAATGATAAAGTATATCACAAATAAATCCTTACATTATGATAAAGCAAATCACAAATAAATCCTAACATTGTTTTAAAGTAAAACAAATATAAATCCTAACATTATGACAAAGTAAATCACAAATAAATCCTTACATCATGATAAAGTATATCATAAAATCAATCCTATTTATGATAGAATAAATCAGAATAAATCCTTACCAAAATCACACTTTGGACACAACACATTTAGGTAGCACTGAATGTTCAAGCACAAAGCTATTCACCACTTTTGGTGTTTCATGGTAGTGTTCATGAAACCGGCTATTGACATCAAAATATGAAGAGAAACAACCACTGAACAATCAACTGACAAACACTGTTTTCTGAAATATATATAAATTCCAAAATTGTAGTTAATTCGATAATCTTCAAAGAAAACAACCAATCAGGTTTCAGCATTTTTACTGTACCTATACATCATAACCAAAAAAAAAAAGGATGATCAGACATTTTTCACCCGCAATGCACTAACGAAAAACAAAATACCTTCAGGAGAAAAACTAACATGGCAGCATAAATACATCTTTGGTACGACAGTTAAGAACAATATTCATCGGCCAATATTTATGTAATCCTTAATTTCTGGAAGCTCCAAATAACTTTTTCGTATGAATCATTTAAGAAATATATAACAAATGAAAAAATAATAGAAATATAAATTTGGTTGAAAGTGCAATAACACCGATATATGTGTCTCAGTGACATGCAGATTTTGCAAAATTAATATCCATGTTATAGAGATTTCACTTTCAACGTCATAGCTTTGTGAATATCTCTTTGAAGTTTTTAAGACTCTTCCGTTTTGATGGTATAGGATTTTTATGTTTATTTTCATTGTAGTTCTTCTTTTAAAATGTTTTCGAATTAATGGATACTCAATTTATTTACACACACACAAATATATATATATATATATATATATATATATATATATATATATATATATATATATATATATATATATATATAACGGATTTTGAGCGAAGCGAAAAATCTATTTTTGGGTGAGATGGCCATGTCGTCCTGATGGAAGTTCCTATAGGGTAGCTTCCTAGGGTATATTACAACTACGGCGATATTACCAGAGAATTTACCTTAAGGTACCCAGAATTCTAAATCCTGGAGCGAATATCCTTCGTGGAAGGGATATCGCGACATATCAGAGGACGTATTCTTGACACGCCACATGGCAATCTGCACCCCGAACAGAGATTTCGTATCGCAGGGAGCAATTGGCAAGAAACGAATTCGGGAAAGAAAAAGGGGGAGCCGCTCCCAAGGCTCCCTATCTCCCGTTTCGTAAGCGTGCCTGGCGCCAATCCTGGCGCCAATCCTGGCGCCATCTGTATTCCTTGTAGCGTACACGAGGTGCTACAGATACTGTATGTAGGGAGGGGTCCTACAGCCCTTTCTTAGAAAGGCAAGGGCGGGTCCATCAGGATGACATGGCCATTTCACCCAAAAATAGATTTTTCGCTTCGCTCAAAATCCGTTTTTTGGGCTCAAGCCATGTCGTCCTGATGGAAGTATACCAGAGCATTACTGTATCTGTGGATTCTCAGAACGTGCCGTACTCCCCGGAGTTAATTTTTCCCGGTCGACTAGACCTAGAGACCTAAGATGTTATCGTTATACATCTTTTCAACTAACTATAAACCATGTTAGAGCTTCCTGCCCCCTACAGGGAAGAGTCCTACTAGACTCTGGAAAAGTCTCGAAGAGTACATATACCTATGTATGAATACCAGGCAAGCTAATATAGTGGTCTCACCCTATATTAAGTAAAGCATAGTTTGTAAAGAACCACTGCGTCAATATGAAATATCGACCAGTTATCCGCACAATACTTGTATTGGACAAAGGTTTATATCCGCATCGGAAGAAATTAGTAAAACCGCCCTCGTCCCCTTATGGGACGGAGTCCTCCCGTTAAGGGAATCATAAACCAATGCAACATAGCTTGCATAAAGGAACAATTCTATTAGAATTATCCCAGAAAAGGTACATAGAATAAATGCTCAATTATACAAATAAATTGACACAGGTGAAAGAGACGCAAGGTTCTCAAGAACAAGTTTATTGACAGACAATAAATAGACAGGTTAACAACAATTATATATATATATATATAAAGAGGATAACCCAAAACTTTAAGCATAAGTATGATAGTAAACAGAACTTGTTTATCTGAAAGAAAAACCATTAAATGCCACTTTTTTAAGATACCGAGGTATCAAGTCATAAAAGTCTGTATTACAAATCAATCACATTAGCGTTAGAAACGCTCGGCACACATGTGTGCACTTATGCTAGGTTCACCTTTGGAAATGGAACAGTCTATATGGGCAACTCGGTGCCCTCATTTAGTTTGTAGTACAGTATGTAACTACACACTCACCCTGGAATTAATCGTCCCAATTAAAGCCACTGTTCCTCGCAGAGTTAAACAGTAGGGTTAACGACACGACCCACTGCTACCACAGATCTCTTTAGTTCCTCTACTTGCTTCGCATAGTGGCGAAAGAACACTCTGGAAGACTTCCAGCCAGTGTATGAACGGAGATGTTCAAAATCCATACAATTAAAGAAATTTAAGGATGAGGCAACTTTCCTCGGATCGTGACCTGCGGGTGTACTGTCAGGATCCGCTCTGCGAATAAAATATGTGATTTTCGCTCTGAGTTGATTCAGAGATAAATTTGAGCCTGATGTTTCTCCCCTGAATAGTTGACCACCCTTGAAGTCTGAAGTTCTACGAAGATAGACCTTTAGGCATTCTACTGGACATAGAGATGCATCTTCTTTCAGAGGGCAGATTCTCCAGGGACCCCACCTGTTGGTGGGTAACTCATTCTTGGCGAGAAACGTAGGATCTGGAAACAGGTTCAGTTCTCCCCCATCCAGGAACTGAACACGACCTGCCTCTCTCGAGAGGGCTACGATCGCACTAACCCTGGCCCCGGACGCGAGTGCAAATAGGAAAATAACTTTTTGTGTCAAATCCTTTAACGCACACTCTTCATTGCTCAACAGAGAAGCGAAATGAAGAACTTTGTCTAAAGACCATGAAATGGGCTTTGGAGGTGCTGAAGGTCTGAGCCTAGCGCAGGCTTTCGGAACTTTATTAAAGATCTCGTTACCTAGGTCGACCTGGAAGGCATATAGAATGGGCCTTGTCAAAGCAGACTTACACGCTGAAATCGTGTTAGCTGCCAACCCTTGACCATGGAGGTGGATGAAGAAAGATAAGCAGAAGTCTGTCGAGATCTCCTGCGGACTCTTCGCCTTGACAAAGGCCACCCATTTTCTCCAAGATGACTCATATTGCCTTCTAGTAGATTTGCACTTATATTCCTCTAAGAAGTCTATGCTGGCTTTCAAAATCCCGAAACGCTTTCGCACCGCTAGGGAGAGAAAATCATGAGCTGCAGGGTCCGGGTTTTCTGTAATGAAGCGCAGACAGTCGACTTCTGGACTCGCTTGGTCAGAACTGGATGTGGTAGCGGCACAAACTTCAGCTGTAGTTCCAATGCCAAGGGGAACCACACGCTGTTCGGCCACTTGTGGGCCACTATTGCCGCTACCCCCTTGAAGGATCTCAGTTTGTTGAGGACCCTCAACAGAAGGTTGTGAGGAGGGAACAGATAAATCCTGGACCATCTGTTCCAGTCGAGGGACATCGCGTCCACTGCTTCCGCTAAGGGGTCCTCGTACGGGGACACGTACAGGGGCAACTTCTTGTTGTCTTTCGTCGCAAAGAGGTCTATCTGCAGTTCTGGGACTTGATTCAGAATGAAGGAGAATGATCCTGCGTCTAAGGACCATTCCGACTTTATCGGTGTGAACCTGGATAGAGCGTCCGCTGTCACGTTGCGGACTCCTTGAAGGTGAACTGCCGACAGGTACCACTTCTTCTTTTCCGCCAATCGGAAAATTGCCAATATCACCTGGTTGAGAGGTGGTGACCTCGACCCTTGTCGATTCAAGCATCTCACAACTACCTTGCTGTCCATCACCAACCTTATGTGGATCGAGTGACGCGGGGAGACTTTCTTTAAGGTAAGGAGCACTGCCATAGCTTCTAGAAAGTTTATGTGAAAGGTCCTGAATAGCTTGGACCAAGTCCCCTGGACTTTTTTCCGATGAGAGTGACCTCCCCATCCCTCCTTTGAAGGGTCTGAGTGAATCGTCATCGACGGGGGAGGTGGCTGAAGAAGAACCGACTTCTTTAGATGTCTGGCTTGGGACCAAGGCCTGAGAAGAGTACGTAGCCGAAGCGGAACTGGTCTTCTCAGATCTCTTCGCGCATTTGATGCATAACTTCTCCAAACTCCGGTTGCATCCTTTAGCTGTGCTCTTAGCACTGGGTCTGTCACCGAAGCAAACTGGAGAGAGCCCAGTACCCTCTCCTGTTCGCGTCTTGATATCCTTTCGGAATCTAGAAGTCTCTTGACAGAACCCGCTATCTCCTTCCTTTTCTTTGCCGGGATGGAGAAACGGTGTGACAAAAGGTCCCAGTGGATTCCCAGCCACTGGAACTTTTGAGATGGAGAAAGTCGAGACTTTTTTCTGTTGATCTTAAAGCCTAGGTACTCTAGGAACTGGATCACTTGACTGGAAGCTTGCAAGCATTCTGTCTCGGATACTGCCCACACCAGCCAGTCGTCCAGGTAGGCTACTACCTGAATTCCCTTTAGGCGTAATTGTTTGAGAGCTGCGCTCGCAAGCTTCGTGAAAATCCTTGGGGCTATGTTTAGCCCGAATGGCATGGCTCTGTAGGCGTATAGTCTTCGTTGTACCCTGAACCCTAGGTAGGGGGAGAGTCGACGGCTGATTGGGATGTGCCAATAGGCGTCTGACAAGTCCATAGAGACGGAGTATGCCCTCTTGGGCAGTAAGGTCCTTATGTGTTGCAGTGTTAGCATTTTGAATTTGCAATTCACTATGAACTTGTTGAGTGGCGACAAGTCCAGAATGACTCTGAACTTTTCCGAGTCTTTCTTGGGAACACAAAACAGCCTCCCTTGGAATTTGATGGACTTCACCTTTTGGATCACATTTTTCTCCAACAGTTCTTGAACGTACTCCTCCAGAACTGGGGTGGAGTGTTGGAAACACCGAAGGCACATGGGTGGAGTGCTGTACCAGCTCCAGCCCAGTCCATTCTTGAGTAGGCTGTGGGCCCAGGGATCGAAGGTCCATCGATCCCAAAATTTCAGAAGTCTCCCTCCTACCGGTATCATTTCACTTGGACTGCCGTCCTGAGGTCTTGCCTCCCTGACCACGACCACCCCTGAATCCCCTTCCCCTTGAGGGGCGCCTAGACGAGCCTCTGGCTGCTCCTCTAGGCTTTGCTCGAAAGGAAGAAGACTGCCCTTCGAACGTTGGAGTGAATGCCGTGGACTGTGTCGACACAGCCTGGGGTACCCACTGAAAAGTGGTCGGGGTTTGTGCCACCATCTGGGGCTCTGGAGGCAATGGCAATTGCAGTTGCTGTTGCTGTCTAAGGGGCTTGGCTGGC
The DNA here is from genome assembly GCF_036898095.1 of Palaemon carinicauda. Classification (NCBI taxonomy): domain Eukaryota; kingdom Metazoa; phylum Arthropoda; class Malacostraca; order Decapoda; family Palaemonidae; genus Palaemon; species Palaemon carinicauda. The sequence continues at coordinate 4,179,215 of NC_090744.1, read as the reverse complement.
CGAGACGGTAGCCTAGTCCTCATAGTCTTCCTCTTTAGTTGAGGACCCTCATCCGGGGAAGACTTTCTTTTGATAGCCAGGCCCCACTTCTGGAGAAGGTTTCTATTCTCCACGGCGGCCTTATCAACCACTTCTTTGACCAAATCGGTAGGGAAAAGGTCTTTTCCCCAAATGTTGGAGGAAATTAATTTCCTTGGCTCGTGCCTCACCGTAGCCGCGGAGAACACGAACTCCCTGCAAGCTCTCCTCGCCTTGACGAAGCCATAAAGGTCCTTCGTCACTGTGGCCAGGTGAGTCTTAGCCACAACCATGAACATTTCATGGACCTTGGGGCCACTTGCCATCGTCTCAAGAGTAGTCTGAAGAGACATTGAGGCAGCCAGTCTTTCTTTTGTCTCGAACTCTCTTCGCAAAAGAAAGTCAGACAGCTTGGGGAGGTCCTTGCCGAACTGCCGTCCGGCAATATCAGCCTCCAACTTTCCCACTGAGAACGTAAGATGGACGTCCTTCCAGTCTTTGTGGTCCATAGGCAGGGCCAGTGACAAGGGTTTACACTCCTCCAGGGAGGGGCAAGGCTTGCCGGCCTCGACTGCTTTTAGTACAGCCGCAAACCCTTTCTGTAAAAAGGGGAAGGCTCTAGCAGGAGAGGACACAAAGGAAGGGAGCTTCTTGCTCAATGCAGCTACCTTTGAGTTAGAGAAGCCCCTCTCTTTCATCGAGGATGAAAGTAAAGCTTGAGCCTTAGCATGGTCCATCACTATGACCTCCTTCGGCTCTGTCTCCTCCTTTGAAGCTGGTTCCTTCCTCGGCCGGACATAACAGTCCGGATATGATGCCTTGCTGGGCCCGAATTCCACCTCCTCTAGGGGAACTGAGCCCAGCTTATCCGAGATGACGATCTTTCCAGTCATCATCGGCATGTGCTCAGCATACCTCCATGGGTTAGCATCTGAGCACAAGGGAAGGTCTTTCACATTGAGCCTTTTCTGGGGCCCATGTGATTCTGCAAAGCACTGCATCCGCAGTTCCATAGCAGCCGCCTTCTCCTGATTCTCCTTCTGCATTTGTTGGATCATTCCAACAATAGAAGAGAGGGCCTGTCCCAGCACTACTGGGAGACCGGCCGATGTTGAGGGAATAGGCTCCGGAATCTGAACCGGAGTAGCCGACACCTCGTCGACCTCTTCCTCTACGACGTCCGGGGCTTGAACTTCATCCTGGCCTTCTGCCAGAAGGTCTTCTTCCAAACGCTCGTCCACGTCAGACATCCTGTCATCTAACTGGATGTCTTGCATCGCGACCGCGACTTCAGCATCCACCTGGATCTGACTTTGGGGGATCTCCTCTTGAGGCTGGGGAATCACTGCATCTGCTAATGCCTTAGGGAAAAGATACGCCCTCATCTTCTCACTTGGAAGATAAGGGCCAGAGGTGTTCTTTTGGAAGCCCCTTACCCAGGTACGAAGCTTCTCCCTTGCTATATCCCTTGATTCCGCCGTCCTAGGGGAATCAAAGGCCTCAGTAATCAGGTTAGTGCACACAGTACATACCTGAGGGTCCCAATACTGGAGATCATCCTTGGAGACAGCGCATGCTGCGTGTCTCCTACAAAACTCATGTCCGCAGAGGTTCTTGCTGTGGACGTTGCAGAAAACTTTTCCGCATTTCAGAGGGTCCTCCTGTAAAGAGAAGAAATTTCCATGAGTATCAAGTGAACTATGTATCACTGGATATGCATAGTATAGCATAACAATCCAGAAAGGAAAGACACACACTTGTGTTTCCCTCACAACCCATTGTTGCAGCCTTCCAGATAATAAAATCAAATGGTTAATCTCTTCTAGAGTAACCAATGCAAAGTTTCCAGAGGAAACAGGTGGAGCTCACACCTAAGCAATGATTTTAAAATCCTGGATAATAGACAGGAAAGAACTCACTTTCCTATCTGTAGGGCAACAGCAAAGGGCCGTGCAAGAAAACACAAAAGTGTTAGAACACACAGTGATGTACCAAAACCCATACTATAGTTTTCTTCTTACAGTATATGTTATACTGAAGAATACTGGTACAGTATAGGAGGTTACGTGCCGGCCGGCACTTGCCGGCTGGCACACACCATAACTAGCTTTAAAGTATACTACTTAACAGCTATAAGGCGGCGGAACGCTGATTCAAATGCATGTGCCGGCCGGCAGTAACTGCCGGCCGGCAACAGCCAATGTCGGCCGGCAATGACTGCCGGCCGGCAACTACACAAGGTAGTACCCGGCTGCCGGCCACACTCTTGGTGACCGGCAGACAAGGGCTGACATTAGCCGGCCGGAAAATGTACAGGACCGATGCCAGCCGGCAGCAAAAGAACCAGAGGACTACAACCGCCCAGCTGCCGGCCTCATAGGCCGGCAGCCGGGTCGGGTACAGCACTAGAAGAAAAACAGAATGGATGCCGGGATAAGAGTGTACACTACCTCCAAGCCCGGCAATCCGAAAGAGTGCATATAAGGAAGGGGAGAATCTAATTCAGGCTTCCTGACCAATGCCGTCTGACTCTGCAGGCCGGCATGGATGAGGGACCAAGGGAGGTCCGGGCAGCACTCAAAACAGAAGACCCTTGCCGGCCGGCAGCTCTGCCGGCTGGCAAGGGGCTGAATCAATTCCACATCCTAATCTATTCTAGGCCCAGATGTAGAATGACGTACAGTACTGTAATGGCTAGGCCATTACGGAGATAGAGGGGGAAGGGACAAAAGAGGGTCCTACCAACCTTGCTTTAGTGACGG
>NC_090744.1:4168935-4171435 GCF_036898095.1 Palaemon carinicauda | reverse complement strand
TGTTGGAAAGTGTTTCTAGATGATCTGGCTACCCATGCCTATCTTTTTTTTAGCCAGATATGGCGTATATATAGGTATGTGTTCGATTTTCCGGTGATTGCCATTTTTTCGTTTTTTCCCAATTCTTTCAAAATTACTACGTACTAAGGAACTATCACAGAGTAATGATTCCTCTAGATGTTTATTTGTCGGAAAATTTTGTTTACTTTTTTTTTGATTGAATATCATCAAATTTTTTTAGCTAAAATATTATATTGTTTTACATTTTTTTTTCGATTTTATTTCCCTTCAAAAAAATTTTTTTGGGTCAGAATTTTAATTTTATAGTCGTAAAATAATCGACAATTATCCAGCAACCCACCATACAATTTTTATGCATATCCAATAATAATTAGATTAGTAAATAACACCTTGAAATTGACATACCCTTCCTACATTTCAAGTGGCAGATTAAGGAGTCTGAGTCAGTGTGGTTGGCGGCCATTTTGTGGACATATCCGAAGCGTAAGCTGCCCTATCTATATATATTCTTGTTCCCTATAGAATTTGTGATATTTTGGTATATTTTTACCTGCATAAATATCATATTATATATTAAATATATGTATTTTTTTACGAAATTTCTAAGTACTCAAAAAATTACCTTTAGATATGGCCCCTGATATAAATGTAATTTACAAAATAATGAAGATTTTTTTACATATTTCTATTTTAGGATAACATATGTTTATTCCCTAAAAAAATTAGCCACTTCCTATTTCATTTGGGTACCCAAAAAAATTCATGAAATTTGGACAAATTTTTTTGGCCAAAAAAAGTTACCCTTTATTTCTCATTTCAGATCTTCACCTCCATGGGTCTGACTTCATCCAATTACATCAAGATGTGTCCTAAACATTCAAGAATCAATTCCTAAAAGGATTTGTGTATATATGTATAAACTTTTTTTTTATGAATTTTTATGTCAGGTCTTTTTTTTTCTACTTAATTTTTTAAAATATTTATAATAAATAGTTTTTCTGCAGATGAGTAGTATTTATCTTTACAGTTGTTTTAAGCATTCATTGAAGTTTTTTTTGGCAAAAGAAAAAAGGAGGTTACTGCAAAAACTGATTTTTCAAGAATTTTTTTTGGCGTCGGGGTCGTTCGCGTCCGAGTATACCCTTAAAGGGGTGTCCGAGGAGCGTACCTATCCAGGGGGTCTTAAAGTGGTGTACATTTTCGTGTGCAAATTTCGATTGTAATCGTGGTAATAATGAATAATGCAATCATAATCATTATTATTTACCTTTTATATATCCACATTTAAGATAGTATTCTTACTGGTGTTACTATTGTTTCTATAATTTTGTATTTGTAAAACTTACTATTCCTTAACTCCTGCATCATTAACAAAAGATTTAACAATCACAATTTTGCAATGAATATGCCCCAAGATCATATGTTTCCTAACTTTCTGTAACTATTTTGAAACAAAAGAAAAAAATAAAGTTAATAAAAATCCTTCTTTCTCTCGAAGAAAAATTATCCTCAGAGCCAACAACGCACACAGACTTGCTTTGCAAAATATCGCTCATTATGTGTGACTTTCCCCGAGAACTTCTTCCTCTGAGACGTTTAAAATGTGTCCGACGAATACAAGATACCACGAGCATGGTTGAAAGAAAACAGGTATGAATTTTATAGGTTAGGAATATCAACAATCTGCTGGAATATATTTTGCACCTTGCCTTTAGCAGGAATCATACTGGAAAAGTCAAGTCACTGTGGAGAGAGAGAGAGAGAGAGAGAGAGAGAGAGAGAGAGAGAGAGAGAGAGAGAGAGAGAGAGAAACGTAGCATATCTTCTTGTCAAATGTTTTCTTTCCATTTTACAGTCAGATTAGTTTCTCATTCATTTTGCCAAGAAAGTATATATAATCTTAGCATAATATTCAAAGAAACGTACACTCGGAAAGTAAACATTTTGTTTTATCTTATATTTTAATTTGGCATTCTAGAATTGCTAAGAGCATATCCCGTTTTCTATGAAATAGAATAATAATGATAATCATATTCATTTGGAAGAATCATCTAATATCGGTCACTATCTCCCATATATCATAAAGAGCGAGTGTCTTGCTATATATATATATATATATATATATATATATATATATATATATATATATATATATATATATATATATATATATATATATATATATATATATATGAAAAGCACATCTAAATGTGCAAAAATTATCATTAATCGAATGCCAAGTAACAAACTACCAATTAGCTACGATGGTGAAGATGGGTTGATTTCAATTCTAAGTACAAAATGCCTGAATTCGACAGGTATAAGTACAGAAGAAATGTCATTGACTTTTATCTCTCTTCGTGGCGAAGTGGTTTAGTCACCGTCTAAATATGTTTGCCGGACCAGGGCTCGACTACCGGCCGGTCATAAGCTCTTGTCTTTGTGTGATTTTGCCTGGGGCTCTGATCCCGAGGTTGTT
>NC_090744.1:4161435-4163935 GCF_036898095.1 Palaemon carinicauda | reverse complement strand
TTATTATTATTATTATTATTATTATTATTATTATTATTATTTTTATTATTATTATTATTATTGTTATTATCATTAACAATGAAAAGTCCGGCAAAGAATAGTATCTGTTAGATCAGGCCAACCAAAAAAAAAAAAAAAAAAATACTACTGGCAATAATTACTTTGAAAAACACATAAACTAAAGAAAAATATTTAAAACCAAATTCATAAAATCCATTTAAAATCAGGTTTGTTTAAGAGAGCTTTTGTTTGTTTTTCTACTGGCTATGTAGTTATGTTTACTGTTTGTATACGTCTGGTTATTTATTAGTACGTCTCTATGAAATATAACCTGCCTGAAATATTAAGTAACACATCAGAGTCTGCTCTTTCCTTCGTGGATATTTCAAGTCAGGATTCTATACATTATAAGTCCGACCCAATTCTGTACTTACCAACAAAATAATCTATAATAGGAGAATTGTATCTTGTGGCGTTTAATGATAATGATGTATTTATTATAAAGAGTACACTTTATTATGTTATTGTCATGACAAAGCTGTTGTGAGTTGTGTGGTGAATCTTACATCTATAACTGGTAAACAATACTGTTATGCGATATATCACTAGTCTTCTCCATTCCATTTATTGGTATTCATAATTCCTGATAATATATCTTATCAGTCATCTATCTTATAACCTGATATGTTTTTGTTTTATTATGAAGTATGTAAATTTTCCCACGACGTGACGTATGCGATGGAGATCGTCGGAGGAGGTTGTAGAAGGAAAAAATTCGCTGCCGACACGTCCAGGGCGTCTTTAGGAGTGGTCCTTAGTCCCAGGAGGACCCAGGAAGCTGAGTAAGCCAGTTGGAATCCTTGCAGCAGGACATCAAAGCTGCTTTGCGGGTGTGATGAAAACGTTCGACCATTCCACTGTCAGCGGGGCTGTAGGCCGTTGTGTGATGTAGGGTGATGCACAGGAGATTTGCTGATGATGTCCACAATTGAGAGGTGAAAGTGGTACCCCTATCAGAAGTAATATGCTCAGGGATGCCAAATTTTGTAATCCATCCTGAGAGTAAGGCAGATGTACATGAGGCGGACGTTGCAGTTTCCATGGGAATGGCTTCAGGCCAACGAGTGGAGCAGTCGATGACTGTAAACAGGTAACGATGTCCTTGTGATGTGGGTAGGGGACCTACAACGTCGACGTGAATGTGTGCGAAACGACGCTGAGGTTGAGGAAAGGTGCCCACTCCTGAATCCGTGTGTCGATGTACTTTGGAAGTTTGGCAAGAAGTACAGGCTCGGACACATTCCTTAGCATCCTTAGAAATGCCGTGCCAAATGAACTTCGTCTTCAGCAGCTGTGCAGTAGAACGGCACTAGAGATGTGAAAGGCCGTGAATGAAATCAAACACCTGCCGGCGCATGGGAGCAGGGATCCAAGGTCGCGGTCTACCAGTACTGACGTCACAGAGGAGGGTTGTGTTGGAGTCTTCGAGGGGGAAGTCTTCCCAACACAGGGACGTGCAGGATGTCCTACATGCTTGATAATCTAGATCTTGTCGCTGGGCTACAGCCAGGGCGTTGTAATCCAATCCCAGTTGAACGGTAGCCAACGTGTTTCTTAACAGGGCATCGGCAACGGAATTCATTTTCCCAGGGATGTATTGAAGGGTGCAATTGTATTCAGCCACGGCGCAGAGATGTTGGCGTAGCCGGGCGGACCAGGCGTCAGACTGTTGAGTGAAGGCGTGCACCAGAGGAATGTGGTCTGTGCGAATGACGAAGGGCGTACCTTCTAAGAAATGGCGAAAATGACGGACAGACAAGAGCACCGCCAGCAATTCGCGATCAAAGGTAGAATAACCCGATTCTGCCTTGGACAGTTTTCTGCTGAAGAAGGCCAATGGGCGGGGTGAGCCGTTGGCCACCTGCTCGAGTACTGCACCAATAGCAACGTCCCTGGCATCGGTGGAGAGACGGAGAGGGCATGTGAGATAGGAAAAGTGAGAGCTGCAGCAGTTGATAGGGCCTTCTTTACATTGCAGAAGGCCGCTTCTTGAAGGGGACCCTAATTCAGGTCCTTTGGCTTGCCCTTGAGGGAGGCGTAGAGGGGAGCAAGAGTGGCGGCAATGGCTGGCAGAAAACTGTGATAATAATTGATCATGCCCAAAAATTCCTGCAGAGCTTTGACGGTCGAGGGCGCGGGGAAGTCCTGAACGGCTGCTACATTCTCAGGGAGAGGATGGACTCCTTCAGGAGTGATGTGGTGCCCTAAGAACGACACTTCATTGGCGCCAAAGGTACACTTGTCGTACCGGACTACAAGGCCGTTTTGTTGCAGGCGGTCGAGCACGATGCGCAGGTGACGGAGGTGTTCCTCTTTTGAGGAGGAGATCACAAGTATGTCGTCCACATAACATACACAGAAGGAGATGTCCCCTATGATGCCATCCATGAGACGTTGAAGCGTGGCCCCAGCATTACGAAGGCCAAAACAGGAGTAATTG
>NC_090744.1:4148935-4153935 GCF_036898095.1 Palaemon carinicauda | reverse complement strand
CATGAACACACATGTACACAAAAATAATTTATATTACTATGTTTGTGGTATATATAAAACTGGATTGGCTCGTATCTGAATGATATTATCACAAACTACGAAAGAGAATTGAAGAAATAGACAAATAACAGTTACAAAATATTCTTTTCCATTTCTTAATATTGTTTATCTCATGTAGAAAGTGGTACTTGAAGGTTTTAAAGGCCGTTATGAATGGCAGATGCAAGGGATAGTGACATTGTCCTAGAGACTAATAATAATAATAATAATAATAATAATAATAATAATAATATAAATAGTAGTAATTATTATTATTATTATTATTATTATTATTATTATTATCAAGAATAATAATAATAATAATAATAATAATAATAATAATAATAATAATAATTATTATTATCATTATTAACAAAAAAAAAATATGATAAGCGCCCAAGCCTCCTCTCAACCAAAACTAGGACCAAGGAGGACTTGGCAATGGCTGCTGATGACTCAGCATATAGGCCTAAAGGCTACCTCAAACACCTCCTCATCCTTAACTCACAAGAAGGGTGAGGTTGCAGCGCCCAAAGTAACTAACTAGTTTGAGCGGGACCCGAACACCAATCGGGCGATCGCCAGTCAGGGACGTTACCACATCGGCCACCACAACCTTAGCGCTTCATTATTACCTTTCTCTTCAAGTTAATGTAAATACTCTGAAAGTTTATTGGCAGAACGGTCTGATTCAACAGAGGTTCCGATATTTGCTGTTAGTAAACAAAACGATATTGCATTTTATTGACGATTGAAAGTCTTTATTATTGAAGATAAAAGATGTTCTTTTCCCATTAACCTTGTTTTGGATCAGATTTTGTATGTTGATAAACACTCGTTTGGAGGAAATTAAAGTTCGAGTATTACTTTATATTATTAATATATCTCAGTTCGTGACCACAAAAAAAAAATTAAATACTACAGTATATTACTCTGAGATATGGACTGGTAGCAAAATTTTCTCTGTATACTGTATATGAAAATTACAATATATCCTTCTTAAATCTAAAAATGAAACCTGAATTATGAAAAATAGAAAAGAAAATACACTGCTGAATATATTTTTCATCTAAGTGGAAACTTATATTAATCAAGGAGTCTTAGAGACCGAATATCTTTTCTTATTAATAATGAAATTAATGAAATCTTTCAACGCTATTAAAAATTTGCCGAGAAAAAATACGATAAAAATCATGCACTAAATGTTGCCAAGCATTTACGTTTTAAAAACGGAAAGATTGACGTAAACAAGTGATATTACGGTCATCAACCCGTAAAAGATAATAACCAACTAGGGTAAAACTACAGTCGCCTGTATTTTACCGTAATACAGCTGAGAACAGTATATTTTTACGGAGAACTTCAGATTGAAATTACGGGTTGTTTTTTAACAGTGAGAACTTTTTTTTCTTTTTTTTTCACGAGAATTCTTACCAGTAAATCTGGATAAAGGCAAAATCTTTATCCATGATGGTGTCTCCTCCCCCCCACAACCAAAAAAAAAAAAAAACGGAGGAAATTGCAGATTCTATTGCAGGTGATTTACATATTTATTATTATTATTATTATTATTATTATTATTATTATTATTATTATTATTATTATCTAAACTACAGCACTAGTTGGAAAAGCAGGATGCTATAAGCCGAGGGGCCCCAATAAGGAAAATAGCCCAGTGAAGTGTGACGGCGCCGAGTAAGGGTGTGAACTCAAAGGCAGATTGGAAACGACTGAGTTATATTATTGTGGAACACTCTCCTTATATACAAAACCTCAAGGCAACAGGACATAACAAGTTCACAAGACAGAAAATATTACAGAGGAAAAACCAGACATGAATTTTCATGTTCGTTTTAGTGCGAAGGAAGAGCGAAGATACAAGCATAATATATACAAAAAGAATTATATACAATTGTGTGAAACACGGTTGGTACATGGCTCCCCCCCTAAAAATGACATACTGTACATGTTAAATAGGGCGCCCTGATCTAGAGAGGCGAACTGTAGGCGGGTCATCTGGCAGAAGATAAGCAGGTTTTAGACGATCAAGGGAGACCCAGTCTTCTTTGCCCCGAATGTTTAGGAGGAAGGCTTTCGGACTGCGTCAAATCACAAGGAAAGGGCCCGTGTAAGGGGGCGTTAGTGGTGGCTTGCTGGTGTCGTTGCGCAGGAAGACGTGCGTTGCAGAGTGCAAGTCCGTTGGTATGTGATGCTTCGCTGGGTGCTTGTAAGTCTGGCGGCACGGAGTAAATTTTCCCACGACGTGACGTATGTGCTGGAGATCGTCAGCGGAGGTTGTAGAAGGAAAAAATTAGGCAGGGACGACCAACGGGTCGCCATACACCATTTCGGCTGCCGAGACGTCGAGGGCGTCTTTAGGAGTGGTCCTTAGTCCAAGGAGGACCCAGGGAAGCTGAGTAAACCAGTTGCAATCCTTGCAGCGGGACATCAAAGCTGCTTTGAGGGTGCGATGAAAACGTTCAACCATTCCATTTGCAGCGGGGTTGTAGGCCGTTGTCTGATGCAGGGTGATGCCCAGGAGATTCGCTAATGACGTCCACAATTGAGAGGTGAAAGTGGTTCCCCTGTCAGAAGTAATATGCTCACGGATACCGAATCTTGAAATCCATCCAGAGAGTAAGGCAGATGTACATGAGGCAGACGTTGCAGTTTCCATGGGAATGGCTTCAGGCCAACGAGTGGAGTGGTCGATGACGGTAAACAGGTAACGATGTCCTTGTGATGTGGGTAGGGGGCCCACAACATCGACGTGAATGTGTGCGAAACGATGCTGAGGTTGAGAAAAGGTGCCCACTACTGAATCCGTGTGTCGATGTACTTTGGAAGTTTGGCAAGAAGTACAGGCACGGACCCAATGCTTAGCATCCTTAGAAATGCCGTGCCAAATGAACTTTGCCTTCAGCAGCTGTGCAGTAGAACGGCACGAGGGATGTGAAAGGCCGTAGATGAAATCAAACACTTGTCAGCGCATGGGAGCAAGAATCCAAGGTCGCGGTCTACCAGTACTGACGTCACAGAGGAGGGTGGTGTTGGAGTCTTCGAGGGGAAAATCTTCCCAACTGAGGGACGTGCAGGATGTCCTACAAGCTTGATACTCTGGATCCTGTCGTTGGGCTTCGGCCAGGGCGTTGTAATCCAATCCCAGTTGAACGGCAGCCAACGTGTTTCTTGACAGGGCATCGGCAACGGAATTCATTTTCCCAGGAACGTTTTGGAGGGTGCAATTGTATTCAGCCACGGCGGAGAGATGTCGGCGTTGACGGGTGGACCAGGCGTCAGACTGTCGAGTGAAGGCGTGCACCAGAGGCATGTGGTCTGTGCGAATGACGAAGGGCGTACCTTCTAAGAAATGGCGAAAGTGACGGACAGCCAAGTGCACCGCTAGCAATTCTCGATCGAAGGTAGAATAACCCGATTCTGCCTTGGACAGTTTTCTGCTGAAGAAGGCCAATGGGCGGGGCGAGCCTTTGACCACCTGCTCGAGTACTGCACCAATAGCGACGTCGCTGGCATCGGTGGAGAGAAGGAGAGGGGCGTGTGGGATAGGAAAAGTGAGAGCCGCAGCAGTTGATAGGGCCTTCTTTGCATTGCAGAAGGCTGCTTCTTGAAGGGGACCCCACTTCAGGTCCTTTGGATTGCCCTTGAGGGAGGCGTAGAGGGGAGCAAGAGTGGCGGCAATGGCTGGCAGAAAACGGTGATAATAGTTGATCATGCCCAAGAATTCCTGCAGAGCTTTGACGGTCGAGCGCGCGGGGAAATTCTGAACGGCTGCTACCTTCTCAGGGAGGGGATGGACTCCTTCAGGAGTGATATGGTGCCCTAAGAACGACACTCCGTTGACGCCAAAGGTACACTTGTCGTACCGGACTGTAAGGCCGTTTTGTTGCAGGCGGTCGAGCACGATGCGCAGGTGATGGAGGTGTTCCTCTTTTGAGGATGAGAACACAAGTATGTCGTCCACATAACATACACAGAAAGGGAGGTCCCCTAAGATGCCATCCATGAGACGTCGAAACGTTGCCCCAGCATTACGAAGTCCAAAACAGGAGTAATTGAAGGTGTATGTGCCCAACGGAGTGGTGATGGCAGTCTTGGGGATGTCTTCTGGGTTCATAGGCACCTTATAATACCCCTTCAGGAGGTCGAGCGTAAAGAAAACCTTCGCTTTGTGCAGGTAGGAGGTTACATCGGCAATGTTTGGGAGGGGGTAGTGATCCGGTTCTGTTTGCATGTTCAGGCGCCTGTAATCCCCGCACGGACGGAGGGAGCCGTCTTTCTTCAGAACGATGTGTAAGGGTGACGACCAAGGGCTGGAGGCTTTTTGGCAAAGGCCCATTTTCTCCATTTCGGCGAACGTCTGTTTGGCAGCTGCCAATCGTTCCGGTGCCAGACGTCTGAATTTTGCGAAGACTGGGGGTCCCGTCGTCTTGATATGGTGATAAATACCGTGCTTGGCAGGAACCGTGGGCGTTTGGCGAAGTTCTGAACGGAAAACTTCCGGGTACGACGTGAGGAGGTGGGCGTAGGCATCCGTGGGTGCGCTGATGTGGAGAGCGAGGTTAGAGGTTGAAGAGGTGTCGACAAGTACGAATCTGCGTTGACCAATTGTCGGTGGGCGACATCTTACAGAAGGTGGAAATGAGAGAGGAAATCCGCACTGAGGATTGGCATTGTGACGTCAGCAACGAGAAACTTCCAATTGAATTTACCGTTTCCCAACGATAATGTGAGGTTCTCGTAACCGTAAGTGGGTATCGCAAATCCGTTGGCAGCTACCAAGCGGACGTCGGCAGATGTAGAGAAGACTACGTTGTGCCTTGAAGAGTTTCCTTGGCAAAAGAGAACGACAAGCACCCGTGTCCACCAAAAATCGCACGCCCGTTCCTGCATCCTGTAAAAAGAAAAGATTAGAAACATGGGAGGCCACCGCCACAAGCGAT
>NC_090744.1:4136435-4138935 GCF_036898095.1 Palaemon carinicauda | reverse complement strand
GCTTATAGCATCTTGCTTTTCCAACTAGGGTTGTAGCTTGGCTAGTAATAATGATAATAATAGTAATAGGATTTTAACATCAGATACGTTTTTTGGAACTATCTGAGATATAGAAAGCATGTTATTAATTCAGAGTTTTACTTGAAGGTCAAAAGGTCAAATAATTAATGTGGAATCGTTTTTGGCTATAATTTTAGAAGTATAATAACATGAAATTATTTTTGGCTGTAAATTTAGAGCTATAATGATAGGAACCTTTAAATATGAAATTTGTTTTGGCTATAATTTTAGAACTTTAGTAGATGGAAACTTTCAAATATGAAAATGTGTTTGGCTATAATTCTAGGACGTTAATGATAGAAGCTTTTTAAATGTGAAATTGTTTTTGGCTGTAATTTTAGACCGTTGATGATAGAAACCTTTAAATGTGGAATTTATTTTTGGTTACAATTTTAGAACTATAATGATAGAAGCATTTAACTGTGAAATTGTTTTTGGCTATAATTCAAAACTATAATGATAGAAACCTTTAAATATGAAATTGTTTTTAAATCTAATTTTAGAACTATAATAGATTTAAATTTTCATATAAGAATACTTTTTTTCTATAATTTTAGTACCGTGATAGATGAAAACACTCAAATGTGAAGCTGCTTTCTTTGCCATAATTTCAGAACTATGACAAATAGAAACTTAATATTTTGTATGTTTAACACATCAGTGGTAAAAATCTGTAGAAAAATGTAGATAATATTAATTTAGGGTTTTGGTGGCCGATATGGTAACGTCCCTCTGGGGTTCGAGTCCTCCTCAAACTCCTTCGTTTCTTTGGTCGCTGCAATTTCACCATCATTTTGAGCTAAGGAGAGGGGGGGGGGTATTAGGGGTAGCCTATATGTCTATCCACTGAGTCATTAGCAGCCATTGCCTGGCCATTTTTGGTCCTAGCTTGGGTGAGAGGGGCTTCGGGCGTTGATCATATGTATATATGGTCAGTCTCTAGGCCATTGTCCTTTTCGATGGGGCCAATGTCACTATCCCTTGCCCCTGCCATTTATGAGTTGCCTTTAAACCTTTAAACAAGATTAATGTCACTGTCAAGATGAATGAATAAAAAGACACCAGCGTTAGTACAAAGTAAACTTCTGTTATAAAATCTGCGTAAGATCTAATATTTCCTCTGCGTTAATCAAAACAATTTCATTTTACGCGTACTGCCATTTGGGTACAAATTCTGGATGGCAGCTGCAAAGAGAGGTAGTTTGTGGCAATTACTGTCTTTCAGTACCTCATGTTTCAACGGCAGAAATGTGTCGGAACTGCAAGAGAATACAATACGCTAGAAAAGGTTAAAAAAAAAAAAAATTATACAATAATTGACATTTATTTTGTTAAACGGACACAAATCTTATATCCGTATCGAATATAATACGCCGCCATAGAGCGTAAGCAATATTAAATAATTTTTGACATTTTTATTTTGCTGAACGAAAATCTTATTTTAGTTCCGTGACATTTTAAATTTCGAATCCTTTTCCAAAAAAGCTTTCAGATTATATCAGAGATAACGACAACAATAACAAATGAAGCCGCTTTTAGTCCACTCCAGGACAAAGGCCCCAGGCATATTGATTCGTGTCTGGGGTTTGGCCAGTTTTCATCACCACGATGGCCAATGTGGATTGATGATGATGGGAGACTCTCGTTTTATCTCTTACAGAAAACCTGTCTAGTATTGATGGCCATAAATAAAAAAATAAAAAATTTCTAGTTAACTGCAGGACAAAGAAATCAGATATGCCAATTCCTGTCTGGGTTTTGGACAGCTTTCATCACCACGCTGACCTGGACAGATCGGTGATGGTAAGAGGCTTTAGCCTGGTCGCTTAAAGCAAACCAGCCTAGTACTGGCGGCCATATCAAGTACAGCTATGCTGATCAGGGTGATACACAAACCCTTTCACCACGTTCAGGTGTCCCATTCATAGACTGCTCTCAGGTAATGGTAAGCATAATTACTCCTATAAAAAGAAAGTACAACGAAATACAGAAAATCTTATTTTAGTATCGCATTGTTTTAGATTTTGAATTATCTTTAAAATAGTATTTAGGGTTGTATTTTGAATAATGTTAAACATAAATAATTGTATAAACAGAAAGTAACTAGAGGGGCACTCATTAGAGCACAATCCTCCGCCACGGCAGCTTATTTCTCGATCTTTTGCTCGACCTTGACCTTGACCTTTGACCTTGACATGTATTAATTGGTATGAATTAAAACACACTCAAATAGTAACCAATTTGAAGTCTCTGTGACAACGATATCCAAAATTAAGGCTGATTTCATGAATTGGACATTTTTCTTATCCGTGACCTTGGACTTTGACCTTGACATTGCAAATATAATCATTTTCAGCCTTTTACATAACAGTAAATCCCTGTAAGTTTTATTACTCTACAATTAAAATTGTGGCCAGGAAGCTGTTCACAAATACACACA
>NC_090744.1:4128537-4135935 GCF_036898095.1 Palaemon carinicauda | reverse complement strand
GATGATGAATCAGCATCCCTACCGCACAGGATGGTGAGGTTGCAGACAATATATATATATATATATATACATATACATATATATATATATATATACATACATACATACATACATACATACATACATACATACATACATACATACATACATATATATATATATATATACATATATACATACATATATATATATATATATATATTTAGTATAAGCAAGTTTCGAACCCCCATCCAACAGTTCGCCAATTTAAGAAAATGTAGCCATTAATGTGTAAGTATCATTATCTTTATGAAATTTCCAAAAAATTATTATGAAATCTTAAAACGATAGGTTGATACTTAATTCGATGCATAGGAAAAGAAGGGCAATACTGGAAATCATTTGCGAGCGTGTCTCAGAGAGAGAGAGAGAGAGAGAGAGAGAGAGAGAGAGAGAATATAAGTTTATGCTCTGCTAGCATCAAAGTAATTGACATTTGAGAGCAATTACATCCGTAGTCGCCTGGAGTTAAGTCGGGAAAACTTTAATATTATGAATTCTTTCTCCTCAATGTTTTAGAGCTAAGATATATGAAAAATATTTCCGGGAATTTTGACATTTGTTTCTATTTCTGTCTAACAGACAAAACTATCTTGATTTCTTGAATATGATCTTTAGATTCTTCATAGATATGGTGTTAGAATAATGGTAGCTTATCCAGCCCATGTAAAAATAGAAAATAGAAAAGGAAAAATATTCGGTTTAGCTTAACCTGAAAAAAAAAGTAAATAAATAAACACAGGTTGGTTACTCAAATGGAGCAGTCTTTGGAAAAAGGGGAAACATTATGAGAATATAGGAAATATAATAGTAAGGTAAATATTCATAAGGATACTAAAGCTGAAAATGACATTTCTCCGTCGATTAAACGTATCATTTTAATGATACGCTAACCAATAGTGTGATATTCAGCTTTAATAAGGAAATCAAATTTATACGAGAGAGAGAGAGAGAGAGAGAGAGAGAGAGAGAGAGAGAGAGAGCCTTGCCTTATTGCCTTATTCTATGTTTGGGTTCCCCTAGGTCCCTCAGTGTGAGGCACCTCGTATATCCACCAGAGAGTTGTTAATGCATCTTCCGGCGTATTTTGCATCTTCCAGTCTTGGATGGTCTGGGATGCATCTTAGATATTCATCGAGTTTATTCTCAAACACATCAACGCTCACTCTTGATATGTTTCTTA
The DNA here is from genome assembly GCF_036898095.1 of Palaemon carinicauda. Lineage (NCBI taxonomy): Eukaryota > Metazoa > Arthropoda > Malacostraca > Decapoda > Palaemonidae > Palaemon > Palaemon carinicauda. Next base: position 4,134,713 of record NC_090744.1, on the reverse strand, counting down.
GATGAGCTGGCAGCGCATTAGATAGTCGCTGCATTATCGATGCTGGAGAGAGAGAGAGAGAGAGAGAGAGAGAGAGAGAGAGAGAGAGAGAAAGATTTGCAAGCTTTCTCTCCGCTAAAGTCAGAATGTTTAGCAGATCAGGATTATTTTTCGATCCTAGTCAGCATCAGAGAGATGAACAAAAATCATAATTTTTTTCCATTTCGAATTCTTGGGCCTTTTTACGCATCGTAGAAATGAATCATTTTGGCGTTTTTTGCGTAAAAATATTTTCTTCCATTTTTCCAATTGCGGAGCATTCACGAAATACCAATCTTGTTTCGATTGAAGGTAAAATTAATAAAATGAATGTAGCTTTTCTAATTTATAAATGGAAAAACATAATATTTTAGCATAGAATTCCGTTAGTCTAAGGAATTTATGTGTACATAATTGTTAATATTTCGATAATGCCAGATTATTCTGAGTGCGTGACGGCACAGATGAAATTAGCCGTAACCAGAGAGAGGGATCCTATGTAGTACTACCTGATCAGTCAAAGGATCCAATAACTCTCTAGCGGTAGTATCACAACCCTCAAGCAAGCAATAAAAGAAATATAAAGTACACATCCAGATATGAATACTTGTGATTCCTGGAACGAACATTTGACTGAAAAATATCCCTTCCAATATAGTAAAAGCAAAAATGAGCCACTGGTATTTTCTTTGCAGAGTCATACAGTGTAGAGCAACAATTGAAGCTTTTATAACAATATCGATTTTGTCACAATACTATAACACAAATGTTCACCACAGTTCATTAAGATACTGCATCACAATTATTCGTCATTGCTTGTCAGAATACTGTAACACAAATGTTCACCACAGTTTATCAGAATATTGCCGCACAATTATTCATTATTGTTTGTCATAATACTGTAAAGCGAATATTTGATATTTTTGTCAGGATACTGTAACATAGATATTCATAATTGTTTGTCATAACACTGCAACAAAAATATTTATTAATGTTTACCAAGATACTGTAACATAGATATTCAATATTGTTTTTCAGAATACTTTAAAACGAATATTTATTATAGTTTTTCAGGATACTGTAAGATGAATATTTATAATTGTTTATCAAAATACTGTAACATATATATTCAATATTTCTTTTTTTCAGAATAGTGTAACAAATATTCCTCACTGAGGTACCACGATGTAAAATAAAACAAAAATGAAATCTTCCTCTAATTTATAATGATTAAACAAAAATAAATGGTAATATAAAAAACGACATTCCTCCCCTGCGTTAAAGATTAGAAAAAATGCAACTGCTATAAAAATGTTAATTGAAAACTGGCTCACAAAGTCAATTAATTCTTCCCATGCTTTGTTTACCCCCCATGGACAATTACCCCCCTTGAACAATTACCCCCGAGGACAATTACCCCCCTAGGACAGCTACCCCCCAGGACAACTCATTTTATAAATGGTTTAAAATAATTGAAATAAAACTAATATAACATCATTTACGATCATTTTGATGTATATAAATACATTTACATACAATATTCTCAAAAGAAAGTTGAAAAGTCATAAAAACAATAAAATGAAAAGTTTAAAAATGCAAATTATATGCAATACTTCGTAGGTATTGTACTACACCTCTATTTTCATAGTTTTTAGTGACTAAATAATACCGTTTGCAACATCTAAATATTTCTTTCGAGATGGCTGTCCATGATAACCTGCAAAAGATTAAACCATATGCATTTGTTGCAATGAATGTTCTCTTTTAATGCATGTTAAGAACTTCCAAATATTTGGATGACAACAACCAACATTCGCTAAGAAACTCCTGCGCCACCCTTCTACGGCATTATTGGTTCTAGGAAGATCATCTATAGTTCTGTTGTACATACTCCACAACTCAATTGAAAACAATGGTTCGCACCTTCTTCCTCTTCGACATGGGCGTCCTAAGTATGTGTCTTCAAAGTAGTCATGCAACGGATATGTTTCAGGCGGGAGGAATTCACAGAGTTTCAAAGGATTTTTCGACATCACAGGACGGTACCAAAGCTAAAGCTGCTATCATTTTCGTTGCAATAGAAAACTCTTTATCATCCAGGTATCGCTGTTGAAATCCACATGATTGAACTTTTCTATATAAGCTTTGGCAAAGGTGAAAAAAGCACCCCTTTATTTCGGATTGTGGGAATGCCAGTTGTAAGCTTTTAATCATACCGTTTTCAAAGTCAACCATGATAGTCTTTGGGGCAAAATCATGTTTCAGTAGTTTTAAAAGGGCATCTATTAATGGAATTGAACGATTATCTATAATCCATGAATCGTGTATAATTGTAAAAATATCCGAGGCACTGTTTTGAACGTTCCATCTAGCGACCAATGTGACGCTTGACTTAAGTAATCCAAGTTTTTCTGTGTTCCAAAGATCAGAATTCTTTTGTCATTGGCCCAGAGTCAAAAAGCAGAAAATCTTGACCATCTTGTGTAGTGGTATATTCATCTGTTAAAACAAGTTCCTGAGCATTTAAAGGCAATGGCCGTGAGCGAGATAAACGTTGTCGATGTCGTCTAATATTACGTCTTAAATGATGAATTGGTGGTAGGTTTGCTCCGGTTTCTTCAGCAATGCTTCCATAAGCCTCGGAAAGTATTTGCTGCGCTGTTTCTTCTGTACTGATGGCTCTCATATTGACTCTTTGGATTTTTTTGCAGCATCAATTTTCGCTTTAGATGGTGCATGGGTGTGATTATGAAGAGTACCAACAACTTCACTTCGTTGAATATGAACTTTTACTGTAGCTTTGCAACTGGATTTGTTTCTTCTTTCTTCACACTCAAAAGACACAACACCATTTGCCAAGTCTTTCTGCTTAACGTATATATATCCATCAAGCACTAGTATGTCTTTTCCTCTAGAACTTCTGATAAATTCCATGTTGCTTAGGGGATATTGGTCGTTTCACTAAATACCAAGAAAAGTAATGCCAAGGAAGTAAATAAAAGAATTTTTTTCTTGAAACCCTTTAAAAAAATTAGTTTATAAACAAATTCAGAAACTATATAATTGTACTAAAGAGTAGTTTAGAGAGCAACAACAGTTTTAGTTTATAAACAATTTCAGAAACTATATAATTGTACTAAAGAGTAGTTAATTAGAGCGCAGCATCAGTTTTAGGACAGTTTTACGAATTTTGTATTTATATGATCTTTTATACATTAAAAATACTTTAAACTTTGTTATATTAGATTTATTTTTATTATTTTAAACCATTTATAAAATGAGTTGTCCTGGAGGGTAGCTGTCCTAGGGGGTTAATTGTCCTATGGGGTCATTGTCCTCGGGGGTAACTGGCCACGGGGGTTAATTGTCCACGGGTGGTAATTGTCCTGATACCGTATTAGACAACAATAAACGGGCAGATATCCACATAACTAGACATTGCTTGTATAGTGGTTTCATTTCAGACACTGACATTAACAAACTTTTAAAATGTATTTCTTTCTTCCCTTTATTCATTTAATCTTTTCCCTTACCGTTTTTCGTCTTTCTATTTGCCTTTCTTGCTGTCAAATTATATATAATAATGAAACTACAATTTTCTTTGACGAAAGCATACTACAAGGTCTATTTTGTTTTGTTCCATTTCACTGCGCTGGCTTTCATTCTTTCCTTTCTGTTTGGGAGGACTCAGTTCCTCTAATGCAATGAAGGTAAGTTTATTTTAAGGAAGGTTTACGCGGTCGAATGGTTTGTCGAACGCGGTTCGACAGGCAAGTGTTTGAAGTGATGTTCGATCGTGTGAACGGGGTATTAGGTTGTCGAACACATTCGTTGAACGGTTAGAAGAAAGTCTGTTCTCACCGGACTTCTGTGGACGGGGCTTCATTGTCCAGAAACCTTATGTATTTGTGGGTAACTCCACCTCTTCGAACCGTTTGACAAGCATGTTCGACAACCGGGGTCGACCAACCGTTCGACCATGTAAACCTCGCTTAAGAAATTACCCAAGATCAGTATTTACTGGCATGAATTTTCTACTGGATCTATATTTAATAAGCTAATCTTTATCTTTAAACATTTAATATTGATACTTAAAGGAAAACGATTCTATAGTTTGTTTCACTAAAATTATCCAAAAACTACCCAAAATTATCAAGAGGTAACTGGAAAAACCCTGCCATAAACTAACTTCCCTATTGGATCTACAATTTTTTAAGATAATCTATATATCTAAACATTTAATGTTGATAATTAAAGGAACGTGATCATTTATTTCTTTCTTTTTACTAAAATTACCCCAAAATTTGCAAAATAACTTAATTTTATTTGTAAAAAAAAAAAAAAAAAAATAACAAATAGTAACTGAAAGAAAACCCTGCCCGTAAAATTTTATAGGCAGAACAATTACCCCCAAGATAGCCAGAATTAACAAAAACTGGGAAAAAACCCTGCCTAAAATAAATCTATTTTATTGACAAAAAAAGTACCCTAAAATTACTCAAAAGTAACAAGAAGTAACTGAAAAAAAACTATACGTAACATAACCTAATTTTATTGGCAGAAAAATTACCCAAAAAATCAACGAGAATCAACTCGAAAAAAACCTTCCCTCGGGAATTGCAGTTTTATAATCAGAAAAAAAAAGATTAAATCGAAAAGTGGTAAATGATTCTTTTGTTTTTAGGCCGATTTCCTAATGATTATACTCTCAAAAAAAAAGTTAAATTATTCAGTAGCAAAATCATTATCGACTACGTCAGCTACACAAGAGACAAAAGTTTTTCTATCATTTACTTTTTTTCTTTCGTTGTATTTGACGAGAACCTTTTTAGTGTTACACAATAGTATAATCAGTGATTTATATATTTCACAAAAATATCAACGTTTTATCAAGAAATATAAACTCTAAACAAAGGGGTTTGATATTTAAAAACTATATCAACTCTCTATCCACAAAACATAAACACTAAACAAAGACTTCGATAGCCTATTGGAAACGTTCTTGCCTCGCGATCTGCTGCACTGTGGTTTGAGACCAGCTCAAGCTCGATAGTTTCTTTTAGTGCCTGTTACCTCACCATCCTTGTGAGTTAATGATTACTCTTTGTGGGAAGCACATAGGTCTACTTGTAGAGTCATCAACAGTCATTACTTGGCCCTCCCTGTCCTAGCGGGGGTGGAGAGGGACCTTAGGCGCTAATCTTATAAGTATATGGCCAGTCTATAGGGCATTGTACTGATAGGGTAATGTCACTGTTCCTTGCCTATGTAATTCACGCAGACAGGAGTGTGTTCAGCTGACATATGATAAGCTCTATTCACCAATCATTGAAGTGGAATATTGCCTTGTATGTAATAACAATTCCAGTTAGACGGGCACTCAGTAGAGCGCAGACCTCCACTGTGCAGTATATTTCTTGAAATTTTGCTTAACCTTGAACTTGACATTTGACCTTAACATCTATAAATTGGCGTGGGTTTCCATACACTCAAATATGAACCAAGTTTGAAGTCTCTGTGACAACGATGTCCAAACTTATGATTGATTTACGTGAATTTGACATTTTGCTTGACCGTGACCTTGACCTTGACCTTGACCCTCCCAAAATTTAATCATTTCCAGCTTTTTCCAATAAAAGTAATCCCTGCAAGTTTCATCACTCTACGATTAAAATTGGGACCAGGGGGCTGTGCACGAAAAAAACAACAACACATACACACGCAAACAAACACACAAGCAAGGTTGAAAAACATAACCTCCTTCCGACTTTGTTGGCGGAAGTAACACTTCCGGCTATAGTGCTGCACAGAAAATTATAGCAGCTACATATAACATTGGAGATTGAAATACCAGTGGCTGACAGGAATTGGAAATTGAGTGCTGATACCGAGATGAGTTACTTGGGGACTATTCATCTGTATCTGAGCAAGTCAGGGAGGTTAACGGTATATGATTTAGAGAAGTTTATATATTATGTATTTATTTGAAGTATAGTGAAAAGGTAATTTGCTCTCCATACTATAACAGCAGATGATGATGATGATGATGATGAATATAATGATTAGAGTCATTCGATGGTAATAGTGATTATGTTTTGTCATGAATATAATGATGTTGAATATCAGAGTGATGATGATTATGATCAGTATATGGATGA
>NC_090744.1:4118537-4123537 GCF_036898095.1 Palaemon carinicauda | reverse complement strand
ATTTAAAGTCTTCTTTTGAGTTTTAGGTATAGACACAGAAGAAAATTCGATTTTACAGTGGTTCGCTAAACTATAAGAGTGTTGTATAATGTCCCGAGGCTGAAAAATTCGTATATGCTGAAAATCTAACTTTAAAATTTTATACATCATAAAGGGATAATTTATTTACCTGATTGAATTTTCTCTCTCATTCTTTTCTATTTATGATTATTATTCTTTCCATTATCAATATTTATATCGTATGAACTTATTTAATTAATTTCCTTTTCCTAATTGTGCGAATCTACTTCAATCCATCTATTCTTCATAATGAATTTCACATAAAGTAAACCGTAAAATTGATGAATTTTACATATATCTAACTTTTACTCGCAAATACATAGTTAAAAAAACTGTAATTTTAATAGGAAATTCTCCGTAAAAATAAATTGTTCCCCGTCGTATTTCAGTAAAATAGAGGCGGCCGTAATTTTACCTTACTTTGTTATTGTATTTCACAGGTTGGTGAGCGTAAAATCATTCTTTTACGTCAATATATCCATTTTTAAAACTGTAAAAATCCTAGAATAAATGTTGCCACACTATTCTATCTTATTTCTCTTCCTCTTGTTTTCTTAGAGTTTTAATAGTTTATATATGAGATATTTATTTTAATGTTACTCTTCTTAAAATATCATATCTTCCTTTCCTTACTGGGCTTTTTTCTCAGTTGGAGCCCCTGGGCTTATAGCATCCTGCTTTCCCAGCTAGGGTTGTACCTTGGCAAGTGACAATAATAATAATAATAATAATAATAATAATAATAATAATAATAATAATAATAATAATAATAATAATAATAAGGCAAAATTTATAGTGTTGAAAAGTAAAAATTAGAATGTTGAATCAGGAAATTGAAAAATCATAAACCAGGAATCCTATGGAAAAATGTCGACATCTGGCGTTGGTACTTGACCGTTTTGGAGGTCTCCATCCGCCAAAATCAGAGACGAGGTTATTAAGTTGAGGAGATACAGCGCAATGACCCAGTGAATGAACAATATGCTCAGATAATAACAGGGGTCTCCACTGAAAAAAAAAAAATTTTGTCCTTTGTGAATTCCTCCTTTTCTTATTAATATTATTATTATTATTATTATTATTATTATTTACTATTATTATTATTATTATTATTATTATTATTATATTATTATTATTATTATTATTATTATTATTATTATTATATTATTATTATTTGCATTTCTAGGATGATAATAATAATAATAATAATAATAATAATAATAATAATAATAATAATTATTATTATTATTATTATTATTATTATTATTATTATTATTATTATTATTATTATTATTATTATTATTATCATTATTATTATTATTATTATTATTATTATTATCATTATTTATTATTATTATTATTATTATTATTATTATTATTATTATTATTATCATTTATAAAAATCTTAAATACGTGGCTTACATCTTCAATGAATACTTTTGTGCTTCCTATTTTAAAAAATATTGTGGGAGCATACACCTCAGTTTCATTGCAATTACAAAATACTTAGGACACATAATGATATTTCCTATGGGACCATAAAGCAAATTGAAGTGAATTTCTTTTAACGAGTTTTCAACACTTAGGCCTCTAAGCGTCGCCTGGTGGTCATAATTGGGGTGTCCTGGAGTTGCTTCACAAATACAGTAGTGTTAAAATTTTCACTTTTTCCATTTCCTCACAAATAAAATCTTTTGTTTTTTATTGGAGTTTTTCTTTTTCCAATATCTTTTCTTTCGGAAATTTCAAACCGTTTTATGCTTATAAATAAAATCTAATTATTTTTTATCAAAAGTTTTTCATTTTTGTTCATGATATTTTTGTTCAGAGATTTCAAACCGTAAAATCCTTACAAATAGAATATATATATATATATTTTTATCAGAAGTGTTTCATCTTTTAATAATTTAGTTCAAAATTTTAAACTATAATTCTTTAAGCTCTAGGTGTCATTTTTGTTTTACTCTTTGAATTATCGAAATTAATTATATAACTTTTAAATATTTCTCTTCAAGAATATATTTATCATCAGAGTGCTAAAGTATACGTTAAATCATTCTCTTTTTTATATTTAGGTAAACAGAAAATCAATAATATTTTCATCGTGATTTAACACTCTGGTCAATAGTGAATTCAGGTATATCATTCAAACATTGGTGCTTTTCAGACAATTTATGCTATGACGAGATATGATATATATTAATTAATTTTCAGACTTTTAATTTACGAACGCTGACCATTCTTTACTGAAAACTGGTTTCATGACTGATTTTTCCATTCATCAAAAATAGTTAGAGCTAATCCTCGCAGGTTCAACTCTTCGATGACTTAACAACATTATTGATTTGAAAAACATTGTTTGATAAGTTTTACTTTTTCTTTCAATTTTCCTGTTATAGGACTGATTATTATTACTTGTTCAAATATTTTTTTAGAATAATTCTTTCTATTCTGTTCATATTTCTTTGAAGTTTAAAAGTTTAAAGGCAACTCATGAACGACAGAGGCAAGGGACATTGACATTGCCCTTCCAAGCAGGACAATGCCGTAGAAACTGACCTTATATAGATATGATTAGCACATAAGGCCCTTATCCATCCAAGCTAGGACCAGGAAGGGTCAGGTAATGGCTGCTGATTACTCAGCAGATAAACCCATAGGCTACACGAAACCAACCATTCGTAGCTCACAAGGATGGTGAGGTTGCAGCGACCAAAGGAACTAACGACTTTGAGGGTGACTCGAACCCCAATCTGGTCATCATCATGAAGGGAAGTTACCAAAAGACTATTAGGGATGGAGGCCAATGTGGTAATGTCCCTGACTGGTAAACGCCAGACTAGAATTCAAGTCCCGCTCAAACTCATCAGTTTATTTGGTCGCTGTATCCTCACCATCCTTGTGAGCTAAGGATGGGGGTTTTCGGAAAGCCTATAGATATATCTGCTGAGTCATCGGCAGTCATTGCCTGGAGAGGGGCCTTGGGCGCTGATCATATGTATATACTTTATATGGGCAGTCTCTAGGGCATTATCCTGCTCGATAGGGCAATGTCACTGTCCCTTGCCTCTGTCATCCATTAGCGGCTTTTAAACTTTTAAAGCTTCAAGTACGGCCTTCGCAACTAGAGCATTGGTAAACTTTTTTTTTTTCTTTCTTTTTTTTTTCGCAACTACGGCTATTGTTTCTTACAGATTCAATAGAATGTTTATGCAATCTTATTATTCTTTCTTGTGATATCTTCTCTGCATCTGAATATTCTCACAGCCAGCATTATTCTTCTCTATTTTTGGAAATGTCTAAGATTGCAAATTTTTTAGCTAAAGACTATAAAAGGTTATTTTCCTGGTGCTGGGTAGATTGGTATTAATAATAATAATAATAATAATAATAATAATAATAATAATAATAATAATAATAATAATAATAATAATAATAATAATATGACATAACTGACAGAATGAGATAAGGGAAGACGGAGGCACAAACACTAAGATAATCCCTGTCATTTGCCAATTTGAGATAAGAATTTTCCATTAAAGGACTTATGGATTCCTCAAACCCTTTCTTCTCGTGAGGGTTCTTGTAATTCAATCGTAGGCTCCTGGACAATAGGAATCCCAGAAGCTATTACTATTCATGACTGATCCATTTGTTTATTTGGAGTGAATATAGAAATGAAAGGAATGAAATAATTGAGCTTCGACAGCCATACGAGGAAGACCTAAAGAAAATATTAGGGTTATTTATTTTTGTGAAACAAATATCATCATCTCCTACGCCTATTGACGCAAAGGAACTCGGTTAGATTTCACCAGTCGGCTCTATCTTGAGCTTTAAATTCCATGCTTCTCCATTTATCATCTACTTTGCGCTTCATAGTCCTCAGCCATGTAGTCTTTGGTCTTAAAAAAAATATAGAAAGGAAATAGGAAGTATTAATGTTGATGTGGTGGAAAAGACAAAGCAATATAAGAAGATAATCTTTGGAGGCGCCGTTGCAAAGGATATAACTACTCGGTCTCTCCCTGTTCCTTTGGTAGGGAGCGAGAGAAAGTAGTCATATCTTAGTGAGATGGGGTACCCTCAAGAGGTACACTGGAAAACCAAAACAGCCTTGTTATAGTTAGGAAAGGGGGAGGGGGTGGGAAAGGTTAAATCTATATGAAGATCTAACCGTCCTCTTTTACTTTTAAAATTAATATAATGTAATTTATAAAAGCCTCAAAATTAAACCAAATTTAAATACATAGCAATAGCTTTTATTCTTATTTATATTTTCTTTCCGATCAAAGAGCTGTTTGGAACATCCAATGGGAAAGAAACCGGAAAAGAATGGGTTTGGAAAAGGTTAAATGAAGACATTATGCCTTAAATACCTATCAAGGGAAAGTAAGCGAGGGTCGTAAGAGAGTAGTTGATCAAATCCAGTGTGTCATAATTAATTTCAAATTATACATAGTTCAGATACAGTAATCAAAATGGAAAATATAGAGACGAAGTTACCTATATATACAGTATATATATATAATATATATATACTTGTATATATATATATATATATATATATAATATATATATATATATATGCACTCACATATATATACATATACATACACACACACACACATATATATATATATATATATATAACACACATATTTAAATATATAACACACACACACACACATATATATATATATATATATATACTGTATATGCAATTATGTAATTTAACTTTTAAATGTGTAATAAAGATCCTTTTGTTTTGTATTTAGGAAAGTTTCCCTCATCTATGTCTCACTTTTCTTCTCTACACTACGCAATGTTCTCATGTTAAAAACAGATGTAGATTCTCATGGTTCTTTACATTTTGGTGATGATAAATGTTACCTCGTTTCCGCGCTGGGCTATTTTCCCCGTAGGAGCCCTCGGGCTTA
>NC_090744.1:4108537-4113537 GCF_036898095.1 Palaemon carinicauda | reverse complement strand
GTCTTGACTTTGTATTCAGTTTGGTCTTCCTTTCTTGTATTGGCAGAAAAGAAAAAACATATATTTACTTACGAGGTTCGGGCTGTAAAAATTTATTTCCTTTGTCTTTTCGAAGCACGTGTGCAAATTGTACTCTTTGGGCATATTCTGGGATGTGTACTATTCCCATTTATCGAGAATTGGTTATTTTAGCAGCGATACCATTTTACAGGAAAAAAGAAAGTCAATAATAAAGAAATATAGTATATAAGTAAAGACTCTCTATCATCTAGAAGTTTTATTCCAGCTGTGACCAAGTTGTAGAATGATCTTCCTAATTAGATAGTTGATTCGGTGGAACTTCAAAAGTTTATACTTACAGTGAATGCTTTTATGTTGATCAGGCTGATATCAGGCTCTTCATAGTTGATATATGGAAGATATATTTCAATGTTATTACTGTTCTTAAAATATTTCGTATTAATTGTTCATTACGCTTGTAGTTTACTTATTTCTTAATTTTCTTTCCTCACTGGACTATCTTTCTTTGTTTTAGCACTTGGGATTATAGCACATTGCTTTTCTAACAAGAGCTGTAGCTTAAAAATAATAATAATAATAATAATAATAATAATAATAATAATAATAATAATAATAATAATAATAATATTAATATTAATAATAATAATAATAATAATAATAATAATAATAATAATAATAATAATAATAATATCCTCTTTAGTATATTGATAAAGACTTTCTCTATCATCTATGAAGTCTTATAATTAGTCTCCATGCCTGAGGAGTATTACTCATTACTTTCAATCAACTATTCGTATTCGAAGATGCTTGTTGACAGCAGAGGCTGAACCCTTAAGGCAAGGTTCTCCAACACACCTGAGACTTCCCCTGGAATTAATGAGAAGAACGACCTTAGTCGTCAAACTGACTTCATGGAACAGTGTAAACAAGCAGAGAGTTCGTGGCCTTTGGGTTAGTAGCTTCTTTGAGAGAGAGAGAGAGAGAGAGAGAGAGAGAGAGAGAGAGAGGGGGGGGGTTATAATAGCTGTAAATGCAACTGACTACCTACCTGAACAGTGTAAACAAGCAGGAATTCGTAGCCTTTAGGCTAGTAGCTTCCGAGAGAGAGAGAGAGAGAGAGAGAGAGAGAGAGAGAGAGAGAGAAGGGGGGGGTGGAGGGTATCGCAGCTGTAAATGCAACTGACTACCTACCTGGAACAGTGTAAACAAGCAGGAATTCGTAGCCTTTAGGCTAGTAGCATCCGAGAGAGAGAGAGAGAGAGAGAGAGAGAGAGAGAGAGAGAGAGAGAGAAGGGGGGGTGGAGGGTTATCGCAGCTGTAAATGCAACTGACTACCTACCTGGAACAGTGTAAACAAGCAGGAATTCGTAGCCTTTAGGCTAGTAGCTTCCTTGAGAGAGAGAGAGAGGAGAGAGAGAGAGAGAGAGAGAGAGAGAAGGGGGTGGGGGTGGAGGGTATCGCAGCTGTAAATGGCAACTGACTACCTACCTGGAACAGAGTAAACAAGCAGGGGATTCGTAGCCTTTAGGCTAGTAGCTTCCCTGAGAGAGAGAGAGAGGAGAGAGAGAGGAGAGAGAGAGAGAGAAGGATCATAAATGTATATAATGCTATTTCGTTTTTACATGTGTAAATCTTGGATTGATCAAGTCTAAACATTTCTGATTTCTTAATTAACGTAAAAGTCTTTTGACTTTAGTTAGTAATAAATTGGGTTATAATTGAATGATTGAAATGTGATACAAATTAAGTTAGAATAAAAAATAAGCCTTTAATTGTTCTTGTATATTATGATGATAATTTTCGGTATTTTTGTCGATTGATTTTAAAACTTGAATAAAAAAAAAAATCTGATTCATTTTCTATATAGTGCAAAGTGAAATCTTATTTACTCCAAATGTTTTCCTGAAAATGTAAATAAAAATAATTGAACAATATTACTTCTATTACATTTGATAATATCTATTTGCTTAATACTGCAATCAAATAACGCAACTTTTCTCTAGTTTTCTACACTTCATAATTCATACAAAACAATAAAAAATGTTCATTTATTCGTCCATGGATCATAGCAGCTATATATATTATGTTTCTTTCAGAACACATTTGCATCCTTTTTAGTATATTTTTTTTTGTTTGTTAATTTTTACGACTGAGTTGCATTTTCCCAGAATGTCACTGAGGTTGAAAGAAAATCTAAATCTTTTTCTCCACTTTTCATGGGAACTCCAAATCCTCTTTCGTCTGCCAAAAAAGGCTGACGTTTGCAGGACACGAACCTTCTCTCTCTCTATCTCTCTCTCTCTATCTCTCTCTCTCTCTCTCTCTCTATCTCTGGATATATATATATATATATATATGTAGACAATATATATATATATAATATATACATATAATATATATAATATATATGTGTGTGTGTGTGTGGTGTACGAATAATCTTTGATATTTAAATGCACTGCTAAAAAACTTTTTTTTGGATAGATGAATAAACTGAAATTAGCTAAAATTTTAATATTTGCATCATGAATAATCTATGCATACAAAAGTTTTCATGGCAGCATTATCAGATGACCAAACTTTTTTAATATAGCGTACTTAAACATATAATATATAAGATTCAACGAGGAGAGAATACTAACATTCATTATTATAAAAAATAAAGAAAAAAAAAACAGGAGCTGAAAAACCAAGAAACCTTTCTCTTATATCTCAATTACCTCTGAAATAAAGAGCTGTTGCCATTTTGAGAGTAGACGTAAACGGCAATGGGAAAAGCAGAGCCTTTTTAAGGGAACATCGGATTCAGCTTCACAATTGGAACTAAAGGTTGAGAGCTGTCGCCCATTCCTGTTGTATTTTGGGGGAAAACAAGAGAGCTTCCAGAGAGGAACAGAGAATTATATGGCGAGATAAAGTGAAGGATGATATGGAGAAAAGAAGTTAGGTGGATGAGGATAACTTTGATAGAAGGGAATTGGAAAAGGCGCATCGGGCAACGGACCCCCTTACTGTAGGGATAACGGTGGAAAGTAGAAGCCTCACCTGCTGATCCATGGTTCGAGTATGGCAGCGTAGTGAAGTTTACAGAGGTAATAAGATGGTGTGGGCACGTGTTGAGAATGAATGGTGGGGAGTAAGAGAGGAGGGCTTAGGAAGGACCTGTTAAAGGAAGAAGAACAAGAGGGAGACAGAGAAATTAGATAACGAGTAAAGTGAAGGATGATATTGAGAGAAGAAATTTGGCGGAAGAGGATTCCTTTGATAGAGGGCATTGGAGAGGGCGTATCAGGCAATCGACCTTTAATGTAAGGATAATGGTGGAAAAGAAGAAAAAGAACAAGTAATATAGCTTTCTGAATGTCTTTGTAATGTTAATGTTAAGAGCAGGAGCACAAACCTTATGATTAGAAAGAAATTGATTATATTTTTATTTACTTTTGTTGTGAATTGTGGAATGATGGTTGAGAAATAATTATTGAGAGTAATGTATTATCATTATTATTATTATTATTATTATTATTATTATTATTATTATTATTATTATTATTGAATGACTTTAGTATAGCCTTTTTTTTCAAAATCCTGCCAAAATAAATTTGCCTTCTTTGAGACCACATGATGTTAAAAATTAACAGCTGACAAACGCAGACGACAAAGAGAGAGAGAGAGAGAGGAGAGAGAGAGAGAGAGAGAGAGAGAGATTGTGTGTGTGTCTCCTGTGCTCAACACTTCCTAACATGCCATTTCCTTTTCCATCAAATGCTTTTATGTCCTCAAGAAGTGGGGAACGCGGTCTCCCGGTCCCCCTCCAACATTCAACTGGAATTTGGAGTAGAAATCATGTTGCAATTGAGGGAGATAGGAGAAGTCCTTCCATCAGTAGTCCAATTTTACGCTATTTGAAGAGATTCTTAAGAATTCTCTCTCTCTCTCTCTCTCTCTCTCTCTCTCTCTCTCTCTCTATAGAAACTGACTCTGCATTTATTTTTATTTTTATATACACATATGTATCTCTCTCCTCTCTCTCTCTCTCTCTCCTCTCTCTCTCTCTATATATATATATATATAATATATGAATATATATATGTATATATATACTGCATATGTTGAATATATATAAATATATATATATATATATATATATACAGTATATATACGCATATATATATATATATATATATATAAATTATATATATATATATATATATGTGTGTGTGTGTGTGTGTGTTTGTGTGTGTAAATAGATGTGTGGTATATATGCATAATGTATATATGAATATATCGTATATATGATAGGTACATACATATAAATACATTCACACATTTAGTATATTTACATATATACACATATTTGTATATATATATATATATATATATATATATATATATATTTATCTGTGTGTGCGTGTGTAGTTTGTGTGTGTTTGTATGTATATGCATAATCACAAGTCATAAGGACATTATTAGTTATGCTAGAAACACTTGATACACACTATTACACCCCATTGAAAGACTGGATGAATAGAGAATAGTAGATTTAATGTATGTTATTCAGTCCCGCTTTTACCTTACTGCCATATCATTGGGATTTGTCCATACTAGGCCTCTTAAACCCTTGAATAGGGTTATGGTGGCCGGTTTGTTGCGTCTTCGCCTGGAATTTGCCCAGACTGGAGTTCGAGTCCCCCTCAAACTCGTTACTTCCTTTGGTCACTGACACCACCCCATCCTTATGAACTAAGGATGGGGTGTTTGAGGGAGCCTATAGGCCTATCTGCTCAGTCATCAGCAGCTATTGCCCGGGGCCTCATTGGTATTAGCTTGGGTGGAGAGCCGTCTTGGGCGCTGATCATATGTACTGTAATATGGTCAGTCCTCTAGGGCATTGTCCTGCTTGATAGGGTAATTTCACTGTCCTTCTGCCTCTGTCATTCCTGAGTGGCCTTCAAACCTTCAAATAAAAAATCTAAACTGATAAA
>NC_090744.1:4103919-4108037 GCF_036898095.1 Palaemon carinicauda | reverse complement strand
ACCTGTAAAATTTAATTGGATCTTCCGCAGCATGGTACCTACTTTCAAGAAGTTTTGACGTAGGCCTTCTAAAAGATAAACAAATATATGAATAAAACAGATAGGCCTAACAGACAAACAGATAAATAAAGAAATAGGTGTAAGAGAAAAACAAATATATAAATAAACAAATAAGCCTAACAGACAAAAAATACATAAATAAATGAATAGGTCCAATAGACTGACAAATACATAAACAAATAGGTCTAATAGATTAACCAATAGATGAATAGACAAATAGGTCTAACATACAAACAAATGGATGAATAAATAAATAGGCCTAACATACAAAGAAATAGATAAAAAAAAAGATAAGCCAAACAGGAAATCAAATACATAAATAAACAAATAGGTCCAATAGACTAGCAAATGCATAAAAAAATAGGTCTAATGGACCAACAAATAGATAATTAAACAAATAGGCCTAACATACAAACAAAAAGATGAATAAACAAATAGGCCTAATATAAAAACAAATAGATTAATAAATAAAAAGGTCCAATACGCTAATAATACATATATGAACAAATACGCCTAACTGCAAAACAAATAGATGAATAAACAAAGAGGCCTAACAGAAAAAGAGATAAAATGGATAGATAAACAAATTATTTCATAACCTTGTCGGAGGTAATAAAGAAATTAATCCTTTCAATTACTCACGTAGCCGTAAGCACCATCGATCACAAGGCCAGGCGATGGTATCTCGATGTTTACGTATTTTTCAAAGCTGTTTTCTAAGTCCTTTACCCGATTGGCTCGCCCACAATCTCCTAAGACTTCTGGTACTCCAATCAAGGAGTTCTTAACGAGATGTATCCCCAAGAGGCATTAGCTCACAGCCATTAGGGAAAGTGAGTTTCGTCCCGAGAGAGTTTTTAAGGAAGACAGTTTTCTTTTGGAATAAAATTTGTCTTGGCAAAACTATTGGGTTTTGGAACAGAACGCTTACTTCCTAGATATATTTCTGAGAGAGAGAGAGAGAGAGAGAGAGAGAGAGAGAGAGAGAGAGAGAGAGAGAGAGAGAGAGAGAGAGGAGAGAGAGATATTCCATCTTATTCAGAGTTTTGTTTTTCCGAGTTCCAGTGTCAAAAACATATCATTAGAGAGAGAGAGAGAGAGAGAGAGAGAGAGAGAGAGAGAGAGAGAGAGAGCTTGCCTTTTACCATTCCTATGATCCAATGCCGGATATCAAATTGAATAAAATTGTTGTAGTCTTTGCTGATTTCCCTCGAAAGATGAAGTAGGATTATGTAGTCCTGTCAGAGAAATACTTTATGTATATGTGATGGAACTTGATCAGATTAGATTATTATAAAACCTGCAGGAGTTTATTATTATTACTAGTTAAGATACAATCTCACTTCGTAAAGCATGATGCTATAAGCCCAAGCGGTCCAACAGGAAAAATAGCCCGGTGAGGAGAGGAAATAAGGAAACAGATAGAATAGTGTGCCTCAGTGTTTCCTCAAGCAAGAAAACGCTAACCTAGGACAGTAGAAGACCACACTGTTAAAAAAAAAACATTTGTGATTTTTTTTTTTTTTTTAAATTCCTGGAATAAATGCTGCTAGTATTTATCGTTTTATAAGCAGATATTTTGACGTTAAGGGGGATATTACGGTCACCAACCCGTAAAAGGTAATAACAAAGATAAATTTACGGTCGACAGTGTATTTTTACTGAGAATTTCCGATTAATATTACGTTTTTAAACAGTGCATGCTACAGAGGCCACAGAACTACTCAAGGCAGACAATAATGGTTTGATTTTTTAGTGTCTTTCTCCAGGAAAAACATCATAATGACGAAATGTAACAATTTTGCCGTTCAAGTACAAAAGACAATTAATTTAAATTTAATGATAATATAAATTTGTCAAACCTAGGTCTCATGTTGGTGGTCACTGACGTATTGATGAAACAGAACAGATGTTCACTAATGTTTAAAACTACTACTGTTTAACCTTTGAATATCAAAAGTCAACAGCGCAGATACTGAAACAATTATTATTCAATGTATTCTTGGAAAATTGAACATTAAATGTTTTTTATCAATATCGAGATATTCTGTGGAGATATTGTTCCTTCTCTAGAGCTACCAATATTTCTTTCAAGACTACCCTGTCAGTTGGAGGTAAGTTTCAATTCTGATAATTCATCCAAAATTCTGAAAAAAAAACTCTGAGAATTGTTTATCAGAATCATCTTGATATGATTCCCAATTGGGATTCCTTGTTTCAAATTAATTCCAATTTATTTTTTCAACTTTGTAACATTTTTTGAATATCTCGTCTTCACCTCTTGTCATTACATTAGGTGACCGGAGAAACACATATTAGATAGAAGCTATGGCACGTGTTTCTTTATAAAATAAACTTTCATAAAAGAAAGACACAAGCTAATTTTCAAACACTTTTTCTTCTCGTTTTGTTTTCCCCCTGTTTCCTTACGGTGATATTTTATCTACGTTGATATCCTTGCCTTGTGTAAAATTATTATTATTATTATTATTATTATTATTATCATTAATTATTATTATTAGTAGTAGTAGTAGTAGTAGTAGTAGTAGTAGTATTAGAGAGAGAGAGAGAGAGAGAGAGAGATGAGAGAGAGAGAGGGAGAGAGAGAGGAGAGAGAGAGAAGTCGAATAAAGCGAAACCGTATAAATACACATGAATGAAATGGAAGGAGTGTGTAGAAAATGTTTAACCCAAAGATAACAGGTGAAAAAGAATGTTGCATTTTACTGTTACAGTTCTGAACAATCACTCCATAAAACGTAATTGTTAAACCGTCGAAAAAGAAAATGGATTAGATAAGGATTTAAAAAAAAAAAAAACGTAAAAACGAGTCTGAAATTACAAAATTGATAAAATCAACTTTTTTTTCTGGAACAGAGTTAACTAGGAAGTAATCTTGTCATGGATACTCCCAATGATATTTTGCTTTTTTAAAAGAAAATTTGAATAAAAATTAATTAAACAAAGATCTAATATAATAGTAGATATATTATCGAGATAGATTGAAATTTATAAAATTGAAATGATCGATGATTACAATGTTATTTTTTTTTTCTAATAAATTTCAGCTTATGAAATTGCAAGTAATACTAATTTCCATCTCCCTTAAATAATAAAGAGTCTCTCTCTCTCTCTCTCTCTCTCCTCTCTCCTCCTCTCTCTCTCTCTCTCTCTCTCTCTCTATGTATATATATATATATATAAATATATATATATATATACATACAACATATTATATATATACACACACGCACACACACACACACATATATATATATATATATATATATATATATATAATATTATATATATATATATATATATACATATATATATATATATATATATATATATACATATATATATATTAATATATATATATATATATATATATATATATATATATATATATATATATATATATATATATTCCTGTCACGCTAAACGACACCCACTCGGAAAACAACAATCTCCCTCAAATTGCCAGAACTACCATGTTGTAGTTTGGAAACGGGAGAGGGATAGGAAACATTGAATGTGAGTGTGTGCGTGTGTGTGTTGTGGATATCTATCTAAATATTCATCCGTCATTGATGACGGGCCGCATATAGTAGCATCGGAATAACAGCCGAATAACAGTCTACCACAGTTAGCTTTGGAAGGTTTTCTGTCGTCTATTCCCGCTGACCCAATTAAACCTTATTGCGAGTGCTGGTGGCCAGATCTAGGGCGCTTCTTGCTTTGACTGACGTCATGTAAACAATATAGAACTAGAGGGGCACTTAGTAGAGTGCAGACCTCCACCATGGCAGCTTATTTCTTGACCTTTTCCTCGACCTTGACCTTTGACCTTAACATGTATTAATTGCTCGGAATTTCATACTCTCAAATATGAACCAATTTTGAAGTTTCTGTGATAACGATGTCCAAACTTATTGCTGATTGTGTGAATTGGGCATTTTGTTTGACCGTAACCTTGACCTTCCAGAATTTAACAATTTCCATCTTTTTATATCACAGTTAATCCCTGCAAGTTTCATTACAGTACGATTAAAACT
>NC_090744.1:4061300-4083419 GCF_036898095.1 Palaemon carinicauda | reverse complement strand
ATATATATATATATATATACGTATATATATATATATATATATATATATATATATATATATATATATATATATATATATATATATATGTGTGTGTGTGTGTGTGTTTGTGTGTGTGTGAGAGTGTGTGTGTGTAAATATGTGTGTATATATACATAATGTATATATGAATATATCGTATATATAATAGGTACATACATATAAATGCATTCACACATTTGGTATATTTACATATATACACATATTTGTGTATATATATATGCATATATATATATATATATATATATATATATATACATATATATATATATACATATATATATATATATATATATATATATATATATATATATATATATATATATATATGTGTGTGTGTGTGTGTGTATGTGTGCGTGTGTATGTTTGTGTGTGTTTGTATATATATGCATATTCACAAGTCATAAGGACATAATTAGTTGTGCTTTAAACACTTGATACACGCTATTAGACCCCATTGAAAGACTGGATGAATGGAGAATAGTAGATTTAATGTATGTTATTCAGTCCCGCTTTACCTTACTGCCATATCATATAGATTTGTCCATACTAGGCCTCTTAAACCCTGGAATAAGGTTATGGTGGTCGGTTGGTTGCGTTCTCGCCTGGAATTTGCCAGACTGGTGTTCGAGTCCCCCTCAAACTCGTTACTTCTTTTGGTCACTTACACCTCCCCATCCTTATGAACTAAGGATGGGGTGTTTGAGGGAGCCTATAGGCCTATCTGCTCAGTCATCAGCAGCTATTGCCTGGGCCTCTTTGGCATTAGCTTGGGTGGAGAGCCGTCTTGGGCGCTGATCATATTTACTGTAATATGGTCAGTCTCTAGGGCATTGTCCTGCTTGATAGGGTAATTTCACTGTCCTTTGCCTCTGTCATTCATGAGTGGCCTTCAAACCTTCAAATAAAAAATCTAAACCGAAAACCAAATCTGGTTACTGGAATCGAACACATCAATCAACATTAACAACTAAAATCTACCTTTTGTGATAATAGATATATGAAAAATATTAGTATTCTAAAGTGAAAAGAATTATGTAGTATATTCTTTCCTTCACTGAGCATTTCAAAATAAAATTTCACTTAATATTTGATCCTTTTACCACCCAGCTGGATAGAAGTAGACCACTGCTCACTTGGTTAGGCTACCCACAGCTCAGGTAAGTCTCTACCCCATGGAGTAAACCTCTCTGGAAAGGATCTAAACGTAAAATCAATTGAGTTCTCGTATGGAAATCGTCCAGGTACAGATTTGTTATACAGGAAGAATGTTCGGCAAAAGTCAAGGCATCTCATGCCAGTTTTCAACAGTTTATGTAAGTCTACGGACCAAGCTTTCCCTTTTTTTCATTTCGTGATCGTGAATGAATCTACTGTATAATAATAACAAAAATAACCAGAATCTTCATCCGGGTCACCTGTAAAATTTAATTGGCTCTTCCGCAGCATGGTACCTACTTTCAAGAAGTTTTGACGTAGGCCTTCTAAAAGATAAACAAATACATAAATAAACAGATAGGCCTAACAGACAATCAGATAAATAAAGAAATAGGTGTAAGAGAAAAACAAATATATGAATAAACAAATAAGCCTAACAGACAAACAAATACTTAAATAAATGAATAGGTCCAATAGACTGACAAATACATAAACAAATAGGTCTAATAGATTAACCAATAGATAAATAGACAAATAGGTCTAACATCCAAACAAATGGATGAATAAACAAATAGGCCTAACATACAAAGAAATAGATAAGAAAAAATATGCCAAACAGGAAAACAAATACATGAATAAACAAATAGGTCCAATAAGCTAGCAAATGCATAAAGAAATAGGTCTAATGGACCTGTGAAGAATTTTCTTCACTACTCTTCTTCTTTATAGTTTATACGTAGACTTTGTTATTGTTCGTGACGTCACGGCAGGGAAAAATGTGAGTAATGTGTCTTTCTTAAGCGAGTGTCCCAAGATTAATACTTTTGTGTTGTTTGTATACATTATTCTACCGTAAGTATTTAGGTACAGTATTTCAAATCTCTTAATTAAAACTCAAGTCTGCTAGTCTAGGAGGTATGGTTGTCCACACACGTAAGCCCGACTTGCTAAATTACCTTTTAGTTTCATTTTTGATTCTGTATGCCAGATGTTTAGAATTAGGATTATCTTTGCCCCCTGGAGTTGCAAGATTTCTCCTTGTATTCTAAATAAGTGTGTTGCTTGAAATTCACAAGGCACAAGGTTTTTGAGCCTGTCCTAAATGAGAGTTGGCACCTCAGGACCGTAGGCCTACGCACCAAGATACGCTTTTTTTTTGGGAGGGAAGGAGGACGCAGCTGACCTGAACTCGACCTCACAAACATACAGGCCACGGTACGAAACGGAGCTGCCCAGTCAGCCTCCAATGTCAACCTCGTGCTCCCACTCTCCATCACTAGCCTGTCCCCTTACACAATAACTAACCAAGAATACGTAGAAGAGGTCAAGCAGATGACCAGTGTTAGTGCATAGCTGCTAATTCGTCGGTTCCAGTCTTGGGGGCTAGTTGGAGAACTTGGAGGGAGCCGTTGACTCTGCAGAATAAGTGCTGTAGGCCTAGTGAGCAAGCTGAAGACCGCCATATTTAGGACACGGGCGCCCACAACAGAAAAAAAATCTTGTGAGTTCAACTAATGGCCATTCCCCCTTTAGATAAGTTTCAATTTCTCATAAGTTAAGTTTAGGTATTATTTTGGCATTACATCTTTCGGGCTGCGTGCATGGAAATTAATGTATTCATATTTTTTTGATCTTGGTAATTGCTTGAGGTCACTGACCACATGTTGGGACCTCACAGCATCCTACCGCACAAATTGTTGATCAGAATTTTTTGACTCTTATTTATTCTGTTTGAAGTTTAATCCACGAGTTAATTCCGTTTAACGTTTTCAATTTTTTGTGTTGTAAATTCACTTATTCATTTTATCATATGTAAAACTTATAATTGAGTTACTGATATTTTTTCCAATTTTTAATTTTGTTGTGTTAAAATCATCGAGTTATTTCCATCCCTTTTTTCTGTAATAAATCATTTGGAATAGATTACACATTTTGGTATCCTTAACCGCATATGAATTTTACCCATTTATGCTGTGGGACGGGTCAGAAGTACCCAAGGTGTTGAGAGTAACCTACTCTAGACAAAGGTAAGTTGGTATCAGCGAGTGTACGCTCTTTAAATTAGTGCTTTGAAGGTGAAGATCCCCATTTAACTTTACTTTATACTTTTATACTCCACTGTTCCCCCCTTTTTTTTATTGTCTCTAATTGCATTAACGTAAGATACCTGTACAGCATCTCACTGGGGTCACTGGGACAGAGTCGGAACAGAGCCTTAGAGTGAGATGACTCTAGCCCTGAAAAAGCTAGAGTAGGCCATAAATTATTTCTAAATTAACGTGTGGAGTTCTCCGGCCTCTGGACAGTAAAATTGCCTCCTTTTGTATTTAAGAGTGAAGGTTAGTTAACTATGGCAGTAAAGTATTAGCAGGGCGTTTGTGTCCCGAGAGTAAGTGCTCATTATCTTCTAGCCCTGAAAAAGCTAGAGTAGGCCATAAATTATTTCAAAATTAACGTGTGGAGTTCTCCGGCCTCTGGACAGTAAAATTGCCTCCTTTTGTATTTAAGAGTGAAGGTTAGTGAACTATGGCAGTAAAGTATTAGCAGGGCGTTTGTGTCCCGAGAGTAAGTGCTCATTATCCTCCCCTGTTGAGCTTTGGGTAATTGCCGTAGGGAGACTTTCCTGGACTAAGTTCCAACTCAACCATTCAGATAAAAATTTTCCACACGAGTGGTCCTTCGCACCGGATCTCTCACCTTTGACTTTTGGATCATTAAATTAACCTAACCTAGCTTGATTAAGCAATAAATACCTCGCTATACCACATTTACCCACATGCACCAGCCACATCGTAGAAAGTGTAATGCCCAGACTTGAGTTAGAACGAGAGAAGAGTTTTGTAATCTTATAGTATTTGACACACGCTAAAAGAAGACAGTGTAACCAGGTTTACTTATGAGTGCTGAGACGACAGAACTTTATATATGTTCAGGTCACCGATTTAGGTTGCATGTTGCATGTTTTACTATTAACTTGCGAATTTCTATGCCCATCGGTTCATATGATCTGTTCAGCTAATTTTGGCATTTAACCAGAAAGCTCCGAGACACTGGAACTAACGTATATCACTTTCGTTGTTCAGACTTCATTGTTCACTGCTCCAGGCGAGCACCGTTCACTTTGCTCTGTTCGACATAATTTGCCAATCTACTTTTTTCCATAATTTTGTACCTCGATTTACCATCCTTTGTGCAAGTGCTGTAATTTTCTTACTAACACCTCTTGTAAGCTTAACCCCGTGTCCTTGGTCACAGAACTTTTAGCGCGATATTGTCAAGTCTACAATTTCACGTAGACACTTAAAAATTGGTTAAAGGTCGTCTTACCCATGTGTAGCGTATCTTATTTTACTTGTGCTTACCACTTAAAAAGTGCGTCAATAATTTTACCCTCAGCCTTAGTGTAATTTTGCACTTTTGTCCTTGTTGTGAGAAACTTTTACGTTTAACCTCTGTGTGAGGAAAGCTTTATGTAATGGCCTCTGTTGTGAGTGAGATTTAGTTATCCTTTGCATGAGGTAATTTCAAGTTTAGTCTTAGCGCGAATGGTGTTTGAATTGTTTTGCGATTTCCATGTGCTACTAGTCACATTGAGTAATTTGTTGCGACTATCTAAGTCCAATTTACCTTTGTCATTTTGGTGCTAGCCTATACTGTATAGTTGTAAATTATCATTGCCACTTACCACACTTTTTCATTGTGCATTTAACCAATCCATGGTCACTTCTTGTGCACACATAGCCACACAAGTTTCCCAAACCTTTCGAGTAGGGTGAGTTTCCATTCCTCAGACATACCCATAAATCTTAAGAATTTATATAACTTTGAATTTACAAGCTCCGCACATCCAAGGGTTTCATCCAAAATGTCTTTACAAATTCTTAATCTCGGTAACCCTCCACAACCTCAGACTAAAAGTCTCAGCTTGGAGGAGCTTAACTCACGGCTTGAGCAACAGGAGGTTGATTTCAAATTTCTATGTGAGGACGCAGATCTGGCCCTCCATAGTCTAAGTTCAGTAGATCTTTCACGCATGTCGTCCCCTGGGTTGGATCACTTTAGTGTCCACATCGGAGGTATCAGGGACAAACTTAATGAATACAAACAGTATTGGCGGTCTCATTATAAACATCCGACCGTTGTGGCGAATTACCCAATGCTGGTTGACTGTGCAAAACGAATTGAAACGGCCTTCAGTAGCATTGTGTTCCATAAGTCCATTGGCAACCAAGCCCAGAATCAAACACCTGGCGCAAACCCGCAGACTGTTTATGTGTCCGTTGCCTCTGAGCCTGATCCCTCCATCTTTGAAGGTCGTAGGTAACGTTGGACGGGTTGGTGGAGCCTTTTCCGTCAAACCATACACGAATCACCCAAATATTCCCCAGCGGATAAGTACAAGATCCTTTTACGGTGCCTAAGAGGACCAGCCCGACGTCTTGCTGGAAACAGGATCTGGACAGAGGGTTTGTACTAGAGGACCATCGCTAACCTCGTCCAGGAGTACGAATCCCCTGATCTTGACCGTCATTTGCTGCGTAAGAAGCTCTTTAGTATGAGTCCCCCGGCGGATGATGGCCCTGACCTCAGACGGTTTCTGATGGAGTGGAAAAATACTGAGGAAGAATACGTGCAAGTGATCAAAGCCCCCTTGTCCGAAGATCTGTTGGAGCATGCCATCCTGAGTAAGCTAAACCCCACTCTCTTGGAGACAGTTTATCGACGTTGCAATAGTACATCCGTATCCTTGCAAGAGTTAAAGGACGGACTATACGAACATGCACGCACAAAGGAGCTAGCCAAACTGTTGACGGAGCCAAGCAAAGACCGGCTTCCTGTTAAACCTTCTAACTCTGGAGTAAACAGCAATTCAACTACAAAATTGGATAAGCCCTTCCATAGAACAACCAGTGATGCCCTTAAGCCGAAGACACCATCCACACCAACCCAAAACTCAGCAAAACCCACTCAGAAGCGTGCCCCGGAGCCGGCCAGAGCTCCCCCACCAGCAGGTAACCCTGTTTGGTACAATTGTGTTTTCTGTGACCACAATGGTCACTCATCAACAAAATGCCCCCGGTTCCCCGATTCAAATAGTCGATTAACGCGGTTGAACCAACTAGGCTGTTGCACTAAATGTTTTTCGACGCAACATGTTGCCCGTGATTGCACCGCCCATGTTACATGCCAGAACTGCCAACGTGGCCACAAATTGCCTCTCTGCCCTAACATCTTGACCGTGGGTCACCAACCTGATGGGCCAAGAGCAGACCCACCTTCTGTTCAACTTAATCAGATAGCCTCGAGTGAGACTGAGCAAACCAACCAGGCGGACGAAATAAACCCTGCTCTTCCACCCACCTTCACTGGCGATCTAATTAATGGAAAACTTAAACACACCACCCGAGTTTTCCTGGATTGTGGTGCCCAACGCACGTTTGTTCATCCCAATGTAGTCAAGTCACTGAACCTTGCTCATGTCGGAAAAATCGTGTTCCGACTCAATTCGTTCAACATGGACGAACCACCTCAATGTTCAGACTTGGTGCAGTTCAATTTGAAAACTGGTCGCCGCAAGCATAAGGTCGTTACCATTATCAACCCGAACGTGGGGAAGAACATAAGGACGCCTGGATATACTCTTGCAGTTCGCACTCTAGAGGCTAGTGGTCTACGTCTTGCAGACAGGCAGCCAGATGACAATGCCACTGGCATAGAGATCATCCTCGGAGCCAATTACCTTCCCTGACTCCTCAAGCGCACTCACAACATCAAGGGTGTCAACTTGTTCAGTACACCAGGTGGATATGTGGTTTGGGGAGAGCTGCCAGATTGGTCACGAGAAGGGACAGAACCCCCAGAGGTTGATAGTCTGTCGCTCACACTAAACCGCATCAGCGTAACAGACCCTGTGGGAGTAGAGCCCCCCGTCGAGAATCTTTGGAAACTCGATGCTGTGGGCATAAGCAATGAACCCTTCAGCCATCTTGAGGCACAGGCCGTTGATCTCTTCAAGCGTACTACACGGTACGCAAACGGAAGATACACAGTGCAACTACCCTTCAAGAGTGATAGCCAACCAGAGATAAATTTTGGTAGGGCTTTTGCCCAGCTGATGTCCCTTAAAAAATCTAAGGACCCTCAGTTATTCATCAAGTACCAAGCCATCCTTGACGAGTACATAAAGGAGGGCTTTATTGAGACGGTCGAGCTAGAACCTCATAATGACGGACAAAAGCACTGCCTACCCCATCATCCTGTCCTCAAAAATTCCACCTCCACACCAATGCGCATAGTATTCAATGCCTCGGCTAAATCGGGACAAAATTCAAGGTCTCTGAATGTATCCTTGTACACCGGGCCAAACTTGGCCTCAAAAATTCAGTCCATGATCCTCCGGTTTAGGGAAAAGCCATTTGGTTTGACGGCAGACATCTCTAAGGCTTTCCAGCGGATTGAGATCGCTGAAGAACACCGTGATTATTGTCGGTTTCTTTTCTTTAAGGACTCCAGTATGTCCGAAGTTGTTGCGTACCGCTTCAAAGTGGTCCTGTTTGGGGCCACCTCGAGCTCATATTTGCTCAACCAGACAATCCAACACCACCTGGATGCTCAAACGAGTAGTCTTGCCTCACAGCTTAAAACAAGCTTCTACGTTGACAACTTTCAACGTTGCTACGACTCGCCCACGGACATCCTTAGTGAAAGACAGTCCATAGAAAAAATTATGCTGGAAACCAACATGCCCCTTGCCAAATGGACCACTAATGCCCCCATCTCGGGAGACTTCACCGAAACGGGCCCCCAAGATTACCTCGGTCTGGACTGGAACACCGCGGATGACACATTAGCCGTCAAGCTCCCCTCAGGACTGATGTTAGAGGACTTCTCACACGTCAACACCAAGAGGAAGGTTGTCTCTCTGTTTTCTTCCATCTACGACCCTATTGGCCTGATCTCGCCGGTCACTATCCTCGGCAAGCTCTTAATTCAGAAACTCTGGATGATGGATCAAAGTTGGGATTCACGCCTGAGCGAAGAATTGATCCGCGAGCTCGGTGCCATTCTTAAAAAATACAAGGGTCTCGAGAACATTAAGGTGCCACGAAATGCACATCAGGGTCACCAGGCTGCATTACATGTGTTTGCAGATGCCTCCAAGCAAGCCTTTGGAGTGGCTTGCTACGTGGTCACAATTGAAGGTAAATACCAGCTCCTCAGAGCCAAGGCACGAGTTACCCCTAAACGTATGCTGGAATTGGACGAGAGTCAGTCCATTCCCAAGCTTGAGTTGACCGCACTCCTGTTTGGATGCTGACTAGCCCAGTATCTGATAGAATTACGTCCAGAAACATACGTCTCTACGACAGTGTGGTCCAATGCCTCCACGGCCCTGCAGTGGGTACACAGCCGGCAGAGCACGTCCCCATATGTTCTCAATAGAGTTGAGGAGATAAACCGTATAAGTTTGAACTGTCGGTTGCTTCTCAAGCATGTCCCCACGTCCTGCAATCCCGCGGACCTGGCGTCACGGGGAGTAGCCGCCAAAGTCGTCCTCAAGTACAACTTATGGCTTCATGGACCAGCCTGGCTGATCGACGTCTCAGCTTCCTTACTTACCTTATTTCCTTATTTTTTGTTTGGGTTCCCCCAGGTCCCTCAGTGTGAGGCACCTCGTATATCCACCAGAGAGTTGCTATTGCATCTTCCGGTGTATTTTGCATCTTCCAGTCTTGGATGGTCTGGGATGCATCTTAGGTATTTATCGAGCTTATTCTTAAACACATCTACGCTCACTCCTGATATGTTTCTTAGATGAGCTGGCAGCACATTAAATAGTCGCTGCATTATCGATGCTGGTGCGTAGTGGATTAATGTCCTGTGCGCCTTTCTCAGTTTACCTGGAATGCTTTTTGGCACTATTAATCTACCTCGGCTTGCTCTTTCTGATATTTTAAGCTCCATGATGTTTTCAGCAATTCCTTCTATTTGTTTCCATGCTTGTATTATCATGTAGCGTTCTCTTCTCCTTTCTAGACTGTATAGTTTTAAAAATTGCAGTCTTTCCCAGTAGTCAAGGACCTTAATTTCTTCTCTTCTAGCAGTATAGGACCTTTGTACACTCTCTATTTGCGCAATATCCTTTTGGTAGTGTGGGTACCATATCACATTGCAGTACTCGAGTGTACTACGCACATAAGTTTTGTAAACCATAATCATGTGTTCAGCTTTTCTTGTTTTAAAGTGTCTGAATAACATTCCCATTTTTGCTTTACAATTAGCCAACAGTGTTGCTATTTGGTCGTAGCATAACATATTCCTATTTAAAATTACACCAAGGTCTTTAATTGCTTCCTTGTTTGTGATTGTCTCATTATTAGGTCCCTTGTATGCATACACCATTCCTTCTCTGTTTCCATAATTTATTGATTCGAATTTATCGGAGTTAAATACCATCCTATTTATCTCCGCCCATTCATATATTTTGTTTAGATCTCTTTGTAGTGAGTTCCTATCTTCATCACAAGTAATTTCTCTACTTATTCTTGTGTCATCGGCGAAACTTCTCACTACGGAGTTTTCAACATCACAGTCTATGTCTGAGATCATAATAACAAATAGTAGTGCAGCTAATACCGTACCTTGGGGCACGCCAGATATTACCTGGGCTTCATCTGATTTCTCGTCATTTGCAACCACTATCTGTTTTCTGTTTTGCAGGAATTCTTTTACCCATTTTCCTATCTTTCCCACAATATTATGCTTTCTCATTTTTTTCTCCAATATGTTATGGTCTACCTTGCCAAAGGCTTTTGCAAAATCTAGATAGATCACATCTGTGTCTTTTTCATTTATCATATTATTGTATATGTTTTCATAGTGTGCTATCAGTTGGGTCTGTGTACTTTTTCCAGGTACGAAACCGTGTTGACCCATATTAAACAAATTATTTTTGACCAAATGGTTCATTATTTTCTTTTTTATTACCCTCTCATACACTTTCATAATATGTGATGTTAGACTAACAGGTCTATAATTGCTTGCCTCTAGTCTTGATCCACTTTTGAAGATAGGGGTTATATAAGCTAATATATGTTTAACATATATCTCGCTCATATCTACACTCTGTCTTAGCAGTATTGCAAGCGGCTTCGCGATAGTGTTTGCAGTTTTTTTTAACAAAATTGCTGGAACTCCATCTGGTCCGGCTGCCGATCCATTTTTTATTTCGTTTATAGCCGTGACAATATCTGCTTCATTAATATCTATATCCGTTAGATATTCAACATTTTCTTCTCTCATTTCTGTTTCATTATTCTCATTCGCAATTCTTGGCGTGAACTCACTCTTATATTTTTCTGCTAATATGTTGCATATTTCCCTTTTTTCATTCGTTAGCCGTCCTTCAATTCTTAGAGGGCCTATTTCTATTCTCCTTTTATTCATCTTTTTTGCATAGGAATAAAGTACTTTGGGGTTTCTTTTTATATTTTGAAGTGTCCTTTCTTCAAAGTCCCTTTTTTCATTTTCTTTCGACTGTATAATCTTTTGTTCTGCATTTTCTATCTTACATTTTATATCCCTCATTTTCCGCACATTTTTTTCTTTTGCAAGATTTTTCTTCCACTTTTTAATTTTCTGAAATAAGATCCTTTTGTCTCTTGGTATGCATGTCTTTTGTTTATTGTTTTTTTTCGGTACATATTTTTCAACAATTTTCTCCAGTATTTTGTACAGTATGTCCGTATTTACCTGTATATTATCATTTATAAATACATTTTTCCATTCTTTATTCAGTTCTTCATTTATTTCTGACCATTTTATATTCTTACTGTAAAAATTATATTTTCCATATCCTTACCAAAGTTTTGTGCTTTTATTAATTCTGTGATCACTTGCTTTGGAATGAACTATCAATTCTATGACATTGTGGTCTGAAATTCCCGTGTTATGCACTATTATTTCTTTAACATAATTCACCTCATTCACAAATACTAGATCTAGGACATTTTCCTTTCTTGTTGGAATGTGGTTTATTTGTTGCATATTATGTTCTAATAGCATATCTTGAAGCTTTTCAAATTGCCTCTTATCTTCTGCACTACTATTACTCTCTTTTTTATATGTATACATACAACCACTTTCTTCTATCCGTTCTTTCCAATCCACGAAAGGAAAGTTAAAATCTCCGGATAGGAGTATATTCCAGTCTTTATGGTTTCTACATATATCATCTATTTTTTCTATTATTATGTCAAACTCCTTAGTATTTGGGGGTCTGTAAACTACAATATTCACTAGTTTTTCAAATTCAAATTCTACCGCAATCAATTCACATTCTGTGTTGCTGTATTTTTCACAGACTTTTCCTTGATTTATGTCTCTTCCATATATTGCGGTTCCCCCTTGATTCCTATTTTTTCTGTCTGATCTATAAGTTTGGAAACCCTTTATCTGGTCATCACTGCCAGTCTCTTGGGAATACCATGTTTCACTTATATTTAATATATCTATTTTTTCAATTTGGGTTAGTTCTTCTAGGAACTCTATTTTCCTTTTAGAGTTACTCGTGACTAAACCCTGTGCATTCATCACTATTATGGTTTGTGTTTCATTTCCATTATTTAATATTGGTAATAATATGGATTCTCCCATGCTTCCTTCCTGTTCTGATATGATGTTCTTTTCTTCATTTCTCGGAATTCTGCCATTAAGAAATCCAACTTTTCCATAATATTTGTTCTTTTGCCTTCATACTTATTTTTGTGTGTAAACCTGCAATTATCCCCATATCTGCACCAACCCCTGGCATTATATATGCATTCTTTGTAGTTGGGCTCTATTTGTGGAGATTTAGGTTGAAAGGCCTTTTTTGGTGCATAGTGCGGTATATACGCGGCCTGCTTTTTTGTTTCTTTTTTTGTTTCATTTTTGTTTTTCTTTTCAGTTTGCTGAGTTTTCTTACTCTTATTCATAGTTGCAGGATGCATATATCGAAATTTTTTGTTGAAACTGCATCCTTTTCCTTCTTTTAGGGTTTTGCATATTTTTGGATGGAGATCTCTGCATTCGTCTCCATATCCGTCTAAATACGCACATTTACCATATATTTCATAATTATGTCATATCTTTGGATGCTTGTAGTAGCATCTTTCGCCAAATTTGTAATTCCCTCTTTTCAGCCTATTACAGACTATATCTTTCTTTTCTTTTTTTTCTTGTTCTTGCTCTTCCCTAAAAGTATGTAGGTCCGGGTAGAGTCTCTTGGGTCTATTATTTGTTTCCATCTGATAATTTATTTCTTCATAAGTATGTTGTTGGATGGCATCATAAGTTATATCAATGATTTCCTCTGCATTCTTACACATATCCTGTTAATTTTTCTCTTCTTCTTCTTCTTCTTCTTCTTCTTCTTCTTCTTCTTCAACTAATTGCAGCTTTAGTCTCGACCTAATTATATTTTCTATCCAGACTAAGCATGTTGAGCAGAATACCTTTGTGTCTCTATTTTTTATTTTTTGTTGTATTTCAGCACATGTGGGGTGTGTTGGAACATTACAGGCATTACATTTTCTAATCAGTTGTTGAGGATTATTAATGGAATACCATATCTTACATGTATTACACCATTTTGGCATTCTTTTTCCCAATGCATCAATCAGCATATTCACCATATTGGACTTGTTATTGTTCTTTGATGGAATGTGTTGATTGATGTAGACTTTCTTTATAAGTCTCTTTAACACTTGGATCTTCTTTGGAATTTCTTCAATTATTATACTTACCCGGACCAAAGCAGATTCCCTACTGAATGGGAGATAAAAGCTTGTCCCATAAGACTTTTGCCACCGCAAACTCAAAGATTTGCTCATTTCTCATCTCTTGATGAGGCAGTTAGGAGCTATGCAGCCTTGCTGCGCCTGACGAGCGAATGGGCCGAGCACAAATTCCCCATTTAGTCCAAAGGTTCCCACGAAGACCACTTAATGCCATCATTCGTGTGTCACAGGGGGCCAGTTACCCCCAAATATTACGACAATTGCAAGGTAAACCCGCCTTATTGACATCCGATGAAAGAGCCTTTATAGGACAACGGAATCCCTATATTGACAATAACGGTGTTCTAAGAGGTCGATCCCGCCTCAGGGAGGCACCCCCGGAGTCCGGCTACATGGACCCCATTCTCCTAGAGTCCCACTGTGCTCTCTGGAAACTTATTGTTGAGCATTGGCATGAAGTGCTGCTGCACTGTAACACCTCCGCTCTTCTTGTTCACTTGCGCAAGGAATTTTGGGTTCCCCGAATGCGCCAGCAAGTGAAGAAGATTCTCAAACGGTGCATACATTGCAAAAGAGTACAAGGCCAGCCGTACCCAAAACCACCGTTAGCTCCAGTCCACCCTAACCGCCTCAATGCTGAGGTCCCTTTCAGAGTAACTGGACTGGACTACACTGTTGGCTTCAAGGTACACCATTCACATGTGGACAATGTGTACGTACTGCTGTTTACCTGCGCTGCCACGCGGGCGGTAGCTTTAGAAACTACTACTTCCTTGACAGTTGTGGAACTAGTCCAAGCGATACGAAGGTTCGCTGCCCGATTTGGGATGCCCCAGTGCCTTGTGTCTGACAATGCCTCAACCTTTCAAGCTGGTCAGACACTCTTGACAGAACACATGCAGCACCCTGTTATCGACGGGTTCAAACGGGCCCACAACCTCACTTGGAAGTTCATCACTCCTCGAGCCCCGTGGCAAGGAGGGTTTTACTTGCGCAAAGCTACGTACCGTTGCCACCCTACATATGATGAGTTTGTGACCTTGGTCCGAGAAGTAGAATGCGTGGTGAATGATCGGCCTCTAACATATCTGGATGCTGACGACCCCACTGATACGCCTTTGACCCCAAGCCACCTACTCTATGGTCGAACCCTCTCATTAGCGCCTCAAGTCCACCTGGCTGACTTGACTGATCCTACTTTTCGAGAAGGGGACATCCTCCGCAAAGATTACCAGAAGCGGACCAACATGCTGCAAACATTCCTGAAGAGGTGGAAGTACGACTATGTCAGTTCCCTTCGAGAACGACACCAGAAGTCTAGTCGCCTCCACCAGAACATCCCCAGAGTTGGAGATTTATGCTTGTTGATTCTGGATGAGGTCAATCGAGAGGAGTACCCTTTGACCCGTATACTCGAAGTATACCCAGGTCGAGATGGACACATTAGAACAGTCAAGGTCCGCTCTGCAAATGGAGAGTATGTACATCCAGTCAACCGACTCATACCTTTGGAGGTTAACAAAAATGGCCAAACACTATCCGAACCAAGTGAGGAGGAACCTCCTAACACCCCTCCCCTCGAAAATCTCGACAGTCCTCCTAGAGACCAACTGGCCGGGAGAAATGATGGGACCACAGCCGAAGCTAGGTCTCCTG
Source organism: Palaemon carinicauda (assembly GCF_036898095.1). NCBI lineage: Eukaryota > Metazoa > Arthropoda > Malacostraca > Decapoda > Palaemonidae > Palaemon > Palaemon carinicauda. The sequence continues at coordinate 4,068,789 of NC_090744.1, read as the reverse complement.
TAGTCATCGCGGCGCCCCGCCACGACAGGCCTACACGGGCCTCTGCTGAACGTGCACGAGCCCTATTCCAGGAGATCTTGTAGTAGCTTTACATAGTCTTCATCAACCATGTGAAGGACTGCTTAAGTTTTTAATTTGTCCTTCCCTCCGCTCTGATCTTGCAGTTGTAGTTACCCTTTTGTACTAAGTCACAGTTAACTGTTTTACTTCCGCTTGTAATCGTACCACTTTTGTTTGACTCTTGCTTGTAAATCGTACTTCGCACTCATCTCGTATGCGGTTGCGGTTCAACTTAATGCCAATTGCTGACATAGCATAGCGAAACTAGTCACATTCATTCTTTATTCATTTAGTATACAGTACTCATCTCATATACTAAAATCTAACCCATATTGCATTAGTCTACACTAACCCTTCTCCTTTTTCCTCCCTTTATCCCCAGGGTGTGAAGAATTTTCTTTACTACTCTTCTTCTTCATAGTTTATACGTAGACTTTGTTATTGTTCGTGACGTCACGGCAGGGAAAATGTGAGTAATGTGTCTTTCTTAAGCGAGTGTCCCAAGATTAATACTTTTGTGTTGTTTGTATACATTATTCTACCGTAAGTATTTAGGTACAGTATTTCAAATCTCTTAATTACAACTCAAGTCTGCTAGTCTAGGAGGTATGGTTGTCCACACACGTAAGCCCGACTTGCTAAATTACCTTTTAGTTTCATTTTTGATTCTGTATGCCAGATATTTAGAATTAGGATTATCTTTGCCCCCTGGAGTTGCAAGATTTCTCCTTGTATTCTAAATAAGTGTGTTGCTTGAAATTCAAAAGGCACAAGGTTTTTGAGCCTGTCCTAAATGAGAGTTGGCACCTCAAGACCGTAGGCCTACGCACCAAGATACGCTTTTTTATGGGAAGGAAGGAGGACGCAGCTGACCTGAACTCGACCTCACAAACATACAGGCCACGGTACGAAACGGAGCTGCCCAGTCAGGCTCCAATGTCAACCTCGTGCTCCCACTCTCCATCACTAGCCTGTCCCCTTACACGATAACTAACCAAGAATACGTAGAAGAGGTCAAGCAGATGACCAGTGTTAGTGCATAGCTGCTAATTCTACAGCACGTCGGTTCCAGTCTTGGGGGCTAGTTGGAGAACTTGGAGGGGGCCGTTGACTCTGCAGAATAAGTGCTGTAGGCCTAGTGAGCAACCTGAAGACCGCCATATTTAGGACACGGGCGCCCACAACAGAAAAAAAATCTTGTGAGTTCAACTAATGGCCATTCCCCCTTTAGATAAGTTTCAATTTCTCATAAGTTAAGTTTAGGTATTATTTTGGCATTACATCTTTCGGGCTGCGTGCATGGATATTAATGTATTCATATTTTTTTGATCTTGGTAATTGCTTGAGGTCACTGACCACATGTTGGGACCTCACAGCATCCTACCGCACAAATTGTTGATCAGAATTTTTTGACTTATTTATTCTGTTTGAGGTTTAATCCACGAGTTAATTCCGTTTAACGTTTTCAATATTTTGTGTTGTAAATTCACTTATTCATTTTATCATATGTAAAACTTATAATTGAGTTACTGATATTTTTTCCAATTTTTAATTTTGTTGTGTTAAAATCATGAGTTATTTCCATCCCTTTTTTCTGTAATAAATCATTTGGAATAGATTACACATTTTGGTATCCTTAACCGCATATGAATTTTACCCATTTATGCTGTGGGACGGGTCAGAAGTACCCAAGGTGTTGAGAGTAACCTACTCTAAACAAAGGTAAGTTGGTATCAGCGAGTGTACGCTCTTTAACTTAGTGCTTTGAAGGTGAAGATCCCCATTTAACTTTACTTTATACTTTCATACTCCACTGTTCCCCCTTTTTTTATTGTCTCTAATTGCATTACCGTAAGATACCTGTACAGCATCTCACTGGGGTCACTGGGACGGAGTTGAAACAGAGCCTTAGAGTGAGATGACTCTAGCCCTAACAAAGCTAGAGTAGGCCATAAATTATTTCAAAATTAACGTGTGGAGTTCTCCGGCCTCTTGACAGTAAAATGGCCTTCTTTTGTATTTAAGAGTGAAGGTTAGTGAACTATGGCAGTAAAGTATTAGCAGGGCGTTTGTGTCCCGAGAGTAAGTGCTCATTATCCTCCCCTGTTGAGCTTTGGGTAATTGCCGTAGGGAGATTTTCCTGGACTAAGTTCCCACTCAACCATTCAGATAAAAATTCTCCACAGGACCAACAAATAGATAATTAAACAAATAGGCCTAACATAAAAACAAATAGATGAATAAACAAAAAGGCTTAATATACAAACAAATAGATTACTATGAGATTCAGGGCCTCTGTAACACTGTTTTTGGACTTTGCTCCTTATCAAAGCATCGGATGTAGCTGAAAGTTGACATGTGTATATTTTACAACCACACACAAATTTTGTCAGCATTATTCATAACTCTGACCATCCTTTACATTCAGATCTCCCTGGACAATTCTATCCTGTTCGTAATACTAGGCAGGCAGTTAATTCTAATAGCCAGGCCTTCTCCATCACGAGACTCTATACTACGCAGTACTCTAGAAGTTTTATTCCAGCTGTTACCAAGTTGTGGAATGATCTTCCTAATCGGGTGGTTGAATCAGTAGAACTTCAAAAGTTCAAAGTTGGAGCAAATGCTTTTTTGTTGACCAGGCGGACATGAGTCTTTTTATAGTTTATTTATGACATATTTGTTTTTGATGCTGTTAATAGTTTATATATGACATGTCTGTTTTGACGTTGTTACTGTTTTTAGAATGATTTATTGTTAATTTGTTCTCTTCATTTATTTATTTCCTTATTTCCTTTCCTCACTGGGCTATTTTTCCCTGTTGGAGCCCCTGGGCTTATAGCATCTTGCTTTTCCAACTTGGGTTGTAGCTTGGATAGTAATAATAATAATAATATCAATAAGCTAAACCCGATAATTTTAATTTTTATAGAGTAAAAATGATCTAGCTGACGCCATGGCCAGTGATAACGAGCCAAGAGTCGAAAACATTCATTACGTAAGCAATGTAAACACCTTTTGACAAAATTTTGCCCCGCCCATCCACCAGACACCCATTCAACTTCTTCCATCGGCTCTGAAACCCATAACAGGCAAGAATGGCTAACAGGATTTGGAATTGCCCCCGTGGTTGCAAAACTGCATTTGTCTTACGACTTGCAACTTTATACAGTCAAGAGAAAGCTCGTGGCCATATTTACTATAGCCTGAATGGGTAATTTTTCAGTTTCTAGTTTAAATCCAATGTTTATGGTCTGATTTGTATGTAGCGTAACATGATTATAATACTTGTAATGTCATTCAGGCTTTTGAACATTTCCATTAGCTATTCACTATGCCACAAAGAGAGAGAGAGAGAGAGAGAGAGAGAGAGAGAGAGAGAGAGAGAGAGAGAGAGAGATTGTATGTAAACAGTCTTTATATAACTATTTTTGTTAAAATAAGAATTATGTGCTAAACTCTCCATCAGACCAACGGATCATCCGATATAATCTTTTTTCTTCTTCTTAGGCCGTACGACCGTGTTGCTTATGTCTTGGGCATGACTGCATTTTGTAAATAAATCATGAAGAGTTTTAGGAGTTTTATTTGTACATTTAATGGGAATTTATATAAGTAAGTGAACATAATTCATTTATCCTTTAAAATAATTACTACATGTAGCAAAGCAAATAGTAGTACTGATGATAATGCAATGAAGAAATGATTCCATACTTTATCTTTAGCTTCAACATCGGCAATAACATACCCAGTTGCCATAACTTGTCAGCTTAATGAAATAACCTATCATCTAATGTTAAACTTAATTTCTGAGGAGGCCATGGCTTATTGCACCGTGAAAAAACATTACAAAGACTTATGAATGGCGGAACGATACATAAATGTGGGTGGGGTATCTATGCTTGCGTAGTAATACTACTGTAGCAGTAGTGCCGCAACAGTAGTATACATGAATTAAACGTTTAGGCCAACTGCTGGGATACTTGAGTATCATTTAGCACTTCTATCAACTACTCGAGAAATGAGTTTTTATAGCCAGAATTTAAATTTTCTGATCCAACAATGCCCAAGATAGCCCTCAGTGTTATCCTGAATTATAACGAGGCCAAAGTGGGTGGAGCCTCATGAAGTCATCATTCTGACGATAATTATTGGTGAAGGTTTAAAGCCAAAATACGGTGCCGGCTATTTTTTTCTTTTTACAGTAAATAGGTAGGTAGATACACAATAAATAAAAATTGCTTGACATTGGATATAGCAGTTATCAAATCAAACTTGTCTTCTACGTTTATGAAAACTACCAACTATTCCCTACACCTTGTCAATCTGATAGTGACCTATAAAGTAGACTGTAATTTCTTAGGAAACTTATTTTGGGAGTTAGACTAATAATCGAAGTGTTTTTGTATTCATTAGCATATTTTGTTGGTTTGTTCATTATGATAATTATCAGTGGAGAGGTTTCAGAGTTCATAAAGGTGTACTGCTTTGCTTTTATAAAACTTCTGTGTCATTGTTGGCAGAGGTATAGCCTTCGTTACGTATAGCCAATCATCGATCGAGAAAGAGGGAAGAAATGCCGTCATAAGTTACGTAACAAGTGCGTTCGAAACCTTTTCTCTGAATAAGTTGGCCCGTCTTCAAAAAACGTCACTTTTACATTATAAGTACCAAATTTATTCAACCTACGTAATGCAGAATATAGTCAAAATTTATGTGTAGATATAATGTGCATTCTGAAGAAGCGTTATATTTATGAAATTCATAGATAAAAAATTATTGCGAAAAAACCGTGTTACAGAGGCCCTGAATCTCATAGTAATAAATAAAAAGGTACAATACGCTATTAAATACATAAATGAACAAATACGCCTAACTGCAAAACAAATAGATGAATAAACAAAGAGGCCTAACAGAAAAAGAGATAAATGGATAGATAAACATAAGTTATTTTATAACCTTGTCGGAAGTAATAAAGAAATTAATCCTTTCAACTACTCACGTAGCTGTTAGCACCATCGATCACAAGGCCAGGCGATGGTATCTCGATGTTTACGCATTTTTCAAAGCTGTTTTCTAAGTCGTTTACCCGATTGGCTCGCCCACAATCTCCTAAGACTTCTGCTATTCCAATCAATGAGTTCTTAACGAGAGGTATTCCAAGAGGCATTAGCTCACAGCCAATAGAGAAAGCGAGTTTCGTCCCGAGAGAGTTTTTAAGGAAGACAGATTTCTTTTGGAATAGAATTTGTCTTGGCAAAACGATTGGGTTTTGGAAGAGAACGCTTACTTCCTAGATATATTTCTGAGAGAGAGAGAGAGAGAGAGAGAGAGAGAGAGAGAGAGAGAGAGAGAGAGAGAGAGAGAGATTCCATCTTATTCAGAGTTTTGTTTTTCCAAGTTCCAGTGTCAAAAACATGTCATTAGAGAGAGAGAGAGAGAGAGAGAGAGAGAGAGAGAGAGAGAGAGAGAGAGAGAGAGAGAGAGCTTGCCTTTTACCATTCCTAATTTATGATCCAATGCCGGATATCAAATTGAATAAAATTGATGTAGTCTTTGCTGATTTTCCTCGGAAGATAAAGTAGGATTTTGTAGTCCTGTCTGAGTAATACTTTATGTAAATGTGATGGAACTTGATCAGATTTGATTATTACAAAACCTGCAGGAGTTTATTATTATTACTAGTTAAGATATAATCTCACTTCGTAAAGCAGGATGCTATAAGCCCAAGCGGTCCAACAGGAAAAATAGCCCGGTGAGGAGAGGAATTAAGGAAACAGATAGAATAGTGTGCCTCAGTGCATCCTCAAGCAAGAAAACGCTAACCCAGGACAGTAGAAGACCACCACTGGTAAAAAAAATAATATGAAAAAAAATGTTAAAATTCCTAGAATAAATGCTGCTACTATTTATTGTTTTATAAGCAGATATTTTGACGTTAAGAGGGATATTACGGTCACAAACCCGTAAAAGGTAATAACAAAGATAAATTTACGGTCGACAGTGTATTTTTACTGAGAATTTCCGATTAATATTACGTTTTTAAACAGTGCAGGCTACAGAGGCTACAGAACTGCTCAAAGCAGACAATAATGGTTGGATTTTTGAGTGTCTTTCTCCGGGAAAAATAATCAAAATGACGAAATGTAACAATTTTGCCATTCAAGTACAAAAGACCATTAATTTAAATTAATGATAATATAAATTTGTCAAACCTAGGTCGCATGTTGGTGGTCACTGACGTATTGATGAAACAGAACAGATGTTCACTAATGTTTAATCTACTACTTTTAAACCTTTGAATATCAAAAGTCAACAGCGCAGATACTGAAACAGTTATTATTCAATGTATTCTTGGAAAATAGAACATTAAATGTTTTTTATCAATATCGAGATATTCTGTGGAGATATGTTCCTTCTCTAGAGCTACCAATATTTCTTTCAAGACTACCCTGTCAGTTGGAGGTAAGTTTAAATTCTGATAATTCATCCAAAATTCTGAAAAAAAAGCTCTGAGAATTGTTTATCAGAATCATCTTGATATGATTCCCAATTGGGATTCCTTTTTTTCAAATTAATTCTCATTTATTTTTCAACATTGTAACATTTTTTGAATATCTCGTCTTCACCTCTTGTTATTACAGTAGGTGACGGAGAAACACATATTAGATAGAAGCTATTGCACGTGTTTCTTTATCAAATAAACTTTCATAAAAGAAAGACACAAGCTAATTTTCAAACACTTTTTCTTCTGTTTTGTTTTCCCTGTTTCCTTACGGTGATATTTTATCAACGTTGATATCCTTACCTTGTGTAAAATTATTATTATTATTATTATTATTATTATTATTATTATCATTATCATTATTATTATTATTATTATAAGCAGCAGCAGTAGTAGTAGTAGTAGTAGTAGTATTAGAGAGAGAGAGAGAGAGAGAGAGAGAGAGAGAGAGAGAGAGAGAGAGAGAGAGAGAGAGAGAGAGAGAGAGAGAGAATTGAATAAAGCGAAACCGTATAAATACACATGAATGAAATGGAAGCAGTGTGTAGACAATGTTTTAACCAAAGATAACAGGTGAAAAAGAATGTTGCATTTTACTGTTACAGTTCTGGACAATCACTCCATAAAACATAATTGTTAAACCGTCGAAAAAGAAATTGGATTAGATAAGGATTTTTGAAAAAAACGTAAAACGAATCTGAAAGTACAAAATTGATAAAATCAACTTTTTTTCTGGAACAGAGTTAACTGGGAAGTAATCTTGTCATGGATACTCCCAATGATATTTTGTTTTTTAAAAGAAAACTTGAATAAAAATTAATTAAACAAAGATCTAATATAATAGTAGATATATTATCAAGATAGATTGAAATTTATAAAATTGAAATGATCGATGATTACAATGTTATTTTTTTTCTAATAAAT
>NC_090744.1:4051300-4053800 GCF_036898095.1 Palaemon carinicauda | reverse complement strand
TATGTCAGTAAAATGACTGGGTGCTCACTCACACAATATAATAACTTGGTTATTTGTTTAATGATTTTTTTTTTCAGCATAATGGAATATAAAGGTTTTCGATAAATTGATTGCTTGAAAATGTGAAGGAAAATCATTGGCAATTTTCCTCTATTCCATACAACTTTATAAAACTCTGTTTTGAAAAGTTCAAATTAATTAAAATAACTTGGATATTCATTTTATGACATTTTTACTATAAAGCAAACTATTTCTAGATAGGCAGAACCAAATGCATTTATTACTTGGGTGAAAAGATAATTTTTGATAGTCATATAATTTCAAAATTTATGAAATAATACTTGGAATAGTTCAAATGAATGAAAATTATTTGCTTTGTTTGTTTCAAGATTTTCTTAACATAATACCTACTATTTTCATACTTACAGAAGCAAATACATCTGTTACTTAGGGAGAAAGATTATTACTAATTTTAATTTATTTTAAAAGATTTTAAGAAATTATTTAGAACAGATCAAATGAATACAAATTACTTGGTTATTCATTCGAAGATTTTCTTAACATAATGCAGAAGCAAATATATTTGTTACTGATAGAATAAGCGCCAATATATCCTTTCTTAATTTTCCTGGTTTTATTGAGTAGTTAATTATCATAAACATTAGTGATTATTTTTAATATGTAGGTTTAGTGATATATAGGTAGTAGGTTGGCCAGGGTACCAGCCATCCGTTGAGATACTACCACTAGAGAGTTATGGGGTCCTTTGACTGGCCAGACAGTACTACATTGGATCTTTCTCTCTGGTTACGGTTCACTTTCCCTTTGCCTACACAAACATCAAATAGTCTGGCTTATTCTTTACAGGTTCTCCTGTCCTCATACACCTGACAACACAGATTGCCAAACCATTCTTCTTCATCAAATGGGTTAACTTCTGCACTGTAATTGTTCAGTGGCCACTTCCTCCTGGTAAGGGTAGAAGAGACTCTTTAGCTATGGTACGCAGCTCTCATAGAAGGATACTCCCAAATCAAAAAATTATTCTCTAGACTTGGATAGTGTCATAGCCTCTATACCAAAGTCTTTCACTGTCTTGAGTTAGAGTTCTCTTGCTTGAGGGCACACATAGTCACATTATTCTAACAATTTGCTTATTTCCTCTCCTCATTGGGCTATTTTCCCTGTTGGAGCCCTTAGTCTTATATCACACACTGTTCTATCTGTTTCCTTATTTCCTTCCCTCACTGGCTATTTTTCTCTTGTAGTTTTGGGCTTATAGCATCCTACTTTTCCAACTAGGGTTATAGCTTAGGTACTTTGCTGGAATTCTCAGGAAGGAAAAGAGATTATAGATGCATCCTGATTGAATTGTATAAATTCCTAATTCAAAATATTATTAATTATTACCTTTTTTAATTGAAAATTCAATCTAAATAATTTAGGTATTTTCCCCCTTTTTATTTATAAACATATTAGGATAACAATAAGAATAACTGGCAAAAAAATTCTCTATTTTTTTCAGTTAGCTATATAAGAGAATTATCAGCATGATTACTCAATGATTGACAGCTGTCGTAATTATCTAGATTTTGATTCAAGTGTTTAATTGCCAGAACGAAAAAGCCATCTATAAAATTTTAAAGATTACAGCATTATTGCATTATGATGGACACTAACACAATGATGAAATAACGAGGGTCTCATGTTTCCCCTCTTTATATAAGAAGGTTGATTTAAGATATTTTGGGTTCATAATTCTTCAATAAATTTTTTCCCTACCATGGTTCTGTATTATTATTATTATTATTATTATTATTATTATTATTATTATTATTATTATTATTATTATTATTATTACTTGTGAATCACAGTCTATAGAGACTGGAGGTTTTTAGTGAGGGGTTCCGGGATACATCCAGCTTCCTTAAGATTTCATCACTTTCCTCACTGTTTGTAATGTTTCAAGTAACACTCTCTTCTGCAGATTTTTCTTCTTGTTACCTGAAAGTTCAGATACAGCATGAGTATATATACAACTCGTTCCTGTCAGGAACGGCACAAAAATTAAACACAATGAGACAAGCATATACAGGCATAAACAGATAATTATCAATGAGAGGCAAGATTGGTAACAACAAAAAACATCAGTATATATACTCCCCGTTCCAGTCAAGAACGGCACAAAAATTAAAACACAATGAGACAAGCATATACGGGCATAAACCTGTTATCAATTAGAGCGGAGAGTGAAAATTTATCTCAATACATATCTGTGAATTCATGCAGGGTTTGACTGCTTTGAGGCATTATTTTGATACATGAAAAATCTCCTTTTTGGAAAACTCTGCAGCCCTTAGGTAAAAAGACCTTGGCTCAAAAAGATGCCATGAAAAATCATATATATATATATATATATATATATATATATATATATATATATATATATATATATATATATATATATATAGATATAGATATATATATATATATGTATATA
>NC_090744.1:4009335-4024335 GCF_036898095.1 Palaemon carinicauda | reverse complement strand
CATACAATTAAGGAAATTTAAGGATGAGGCAACTTTCCTCGGATCGTGACCTGCGGGTGTACTGTCAGGATCCGCTCTGCGAATAAAATATGTGATTTTCGCTCTGAGTTGATTCAGAGATAAATTTGAGCCTGATGTTTCTCCCCTGAATAGTTGACCACCCCTGAAGTCTGAAGTTCTATGAAGATAGACCTTTAGGCATTCTACTGGACATAGAGATGCATCTTCTTTCAGAGGGCAGATTCTCCAGGGACCCCACCTGTTGGTGGGTAACTCATTTTTGGCAAGAAACGTAGGATCCGGAAACAGGTTCAGTTCTCCCCCATCCAGGAACTGAACCCGACCTGCCTCTCTCGAGAGGGCTACGATCTCACTAACCCTTGCCCTGGACGCGAGTGCAAATAGGAAAATAACTTTTTGTGTCAAATCCTTTAACGCACACTCTTCATTGCTCAACAGAGAAGCGAAATGAAGAACTTTGTCTAAAGACCATGAAATGGGCTTTGGAGGTGCTGAAGGTCTGAGCCTAGCGTATGCTTTCGGAACTTTATTAAAGATCTCGTTACCTAGGTCGACCTGGAAGGCATATATAATGGGTCTTGTCAAAGCAGACTTACACGCTGAAATCGTGTTAGCTGCCAACCCTTGACCATGGAGGTGGATGAAGAAAGATAAGCAGAAGTCTGTCGAGATCTCCTGCGGATTCTTCGCCTTGACAAAGGCCACCCATTTTCTCCAAGATGACTCATATTGCCTTCTAGTAGATTTGCACTTATATTCCTCTAGGAAGTCTATGCTGGCTTTCGAAATCCCGAAACGCTTTCTCACCGCTAGGGAGAGAAAATCATGAGCTGCAGGGTCCGGGTTTTCTGTAATGAAGCGCAGACAGTTGACTTCTGGACTCACTGGGTCAGAACTGGATGTGGTAGCGGCACAAAAATTCAGCTGTAGTTCCAATGCCAGGGGGAACCACACGCTGTTCGGCCACTTGTGGGCCACTATTGCCGCTACCCCCCTTAAAGGATCTCAGTTTGTTGAGGACCCTCAACAGAAGGTTGTGAGGAGGGAACAGATAAATCCTGGACCATCTGTTCCAGTCGAGGGACATCGCGTCCACTGCTTCCGCTACGGGGTCCTCGTAAGGGGACACGGACAGGGGCAAATTCTTGTTGTCTTTCGTCGCAAAGAGGTCTATCTGCAGTTCTGGGACTTGATTCAGAATGAAGGAGAATGATCCTGCGTCTAAGGACTATTCCGACTCTATCGGTGTGAACCTGGATAGAGCGTCCGCTGTCACATAGCGGACTCCTTGAAGGTGAACTGCCGACAGGTACCACTTCTTCTTTTCCGCCAATCGGAAAATGGCCAACATCACCTGGTTGAGAGGTGGTGACCTCGATCCTTGTCGATTCAAGCATCTCACAACTACCTCGCTGTCCATCACCAACCTTATGTGGATCGAGTGACGCGGGGAGACTTTCTTTAAGGTAAGGAGCACTGCCATAGCTTCTAGAAAGTTTATGTGAAAGGTCTTGAATAGCTTGGACCAAGTCCCCTGGACTTTTTTCCGATGAGAGTGACCTCCCCATCCCTCCTTCGAGGCATCTGAGTGTATCGTCACCGACGGGGGAGGTGGCTGAAGAAGAATCGACTTCTTTAGATGTCTGGCTTGGGACCAAGGCCTGAGAAGAGTACGTAGCCGAAGCGGAACTGGTCTTCTCAGATCTCTTCGCGCGTTTGATGCATACCTTCTCCAAACTTCGGTTGCATCCTTTAGCTGTGCTCTTAGCACTGGGTCTGTCACCGAAGCAAACTGGAGAGAGCCCAGTACCCTCTCCTGTTTGCGTCTTGATATCCTTTTGGAATCTAGAAGTCTCTTGACAGAACCCGCTATCTCCTTCCTTTTCTTCGCCGGGATGGAGAAACGGTGTGACAAAAGGTCCCAGTGGATTCCCAGCAACTGGAACTTTTGAGATGGAGAAAGTCGAGACTTTTTTCTGTTGATCTTGAAGCCTAGGTACTCTAGGAACTGGATCACTTGACTGGAAGCTTGCAAGCATTCTGTCTCGGATGCTGCCCACACCAACCAGTCGTCCAGGTAGGCTACTACCTGAATTCCTTTTAGGCGTAATTGTTTGAGAGCTACGCTCGCAAGCTTCGTGAAAATCCTTGGGGCTATGTTTAGCCCGAATGGCATGGCTCTAAAGGCATATAGTCTTCGTTGTAGCCTGAACCCTACGTAGGGGGAGAGTCTACGGCTGATTGGAATGTGCCAATAGGCGTCTGACAATTCTATAGAGACGGAATATGCCCTCTTGGGCAGTAAGGTCCTTATGTGTTGCAGTGTTAGCATCTTGAGTTTGCAATTCACTATGAACTTGTTGAGTGGCGACAAGTCCAGAATGACTCTGAGCTTTTCCGAGTCTTTCTTGGAAGCACAAAACAGCCTCCCTTGGAATTTGATGGACTTCACCTTTCGGATCACATTTTTCTCCAACAGTTCTTGAACGTACTCCTCCAGAATGGGGGTGGAGTGTTGAAAAAAACCGAAGGCACGGGGGTGGAGTGCTGTACCAGCTCCAGCCCAGTCCATTCTTGAGTAGGTTGTGGGCCCAGGGATCGAAGGTCCATCGATCCCGAAATTTCAGAAGTGTCCCTCCTACCGGTATCATCTCACTTGGACTGCCGTCCTGAGGTCTTGCCTCCCTGACCACGACCACCCCTGAATCCCCTTCCCCTTGAGGGGCGCCTAGACGAGCCTCTGGCTGCTCCTCTAGGCTTTGCTCGAAAGGAAGTAGACTGCCCTTCGAACGTTGGGGTGAATGACGTGGACTGTGTCGACACAGCCTGGGGTACCCACTGAAAAGTGGTCGGGGTTTGTGCCACCATCTGGGGCACTGGAGGTAATGGCAATTGCAGTTGCTGTTGCTGTCTAAAAGGCTTGGCTGGCCGAGACGGTAGCCTAGTCCTCATAGTCTTCCTCTTTGGTTGAGGACCCTCATCCGGGGAAAACTTTCTTTTGATAGCCAGGCCCCACTTCTGGAGATGGTTTCTATTCTCTAAGGCGGCCTTATCCACAACTTCTTTGACCAATTCGGTAGGGAAAAGGTCTTTGCCCCAAATGTTGGAGGAGATTAGTTTCCTTGGCTCGTGCCTCACCGTAGCCGAGGTGAACACGAACTCCCTACAGGCTCTCCATGCCTTGACGAAGCCATAAAGGTCCTTCGTCACTGTGGCCAGATGAGTCTTGGCCACCACCATGAACATTTCATGGACCTTGGGGTCACTTGCCATCGTCTCAAGAGTAGTCTGAAGAGACATTGAGGCAGCCAGTCTTTCTTTTGTCTCGAACTCTCTTCGCAAAAGAGAGTCAGACAGCTTAGGGAGGTCCTTGCCGAACTGCCATCTGGCAATATCAGCCTCCAACTTTCCAACTGAGAACGTAAGATGGACGTCCTTCTAGTCTTTATGGTCCATAGGCAGGGCCAGCGACAAGGGTTTACACTCCTCCAGGGAGGGGCAAGGCTTGCCGGCCTCGACTGCTTTTAGTACAGCCGCAAACCCTTTCTGTAAAAAGGGGAAGGCTCTAGCAGGAGAGGACACAGAGGAAGGGAGCTTCTTGCTCAATGCAGCTACTTTTGAGTTAGAGAAGCCCCTCTCTTTCATCGAGGATGAAAGTAGAGCTTGGGCCTTAGCATGGTCCATCACTATGACCTCTTTCGGCTCTGTCTCCTCCTTTGAAGCTGGTTCCTTCCTCAGCCGGACATAACAGTCCGGATATGATCCCTTGCTGGGCCAGAATTTCACCTCCTCTAGGGAAACTGAGCCCAGCTTATCCGAGTTGACGATCTTTCCAGTCGTCATCGGCATGTGCTCAGCATACCTCCATGGGTTAGCATCTGAGCACATGGAAGGTCTTTCACATTGAGCCTTTTCTGGGGCCCATGTGATTCTGCAAGGCTCTGCATCCGCAGTTCCATTGCAGCCGCATTCTCCTGATTCTCCTTCTGCATTTGTTGGATCATTCCAACAATAGAAGAGAGGGCCTGTCCCAGCTCTACTGGGAGACCGGCCGGTGTTGAGGGAATAGGTTCCGGAATCTGAACTGGAGTAGCCGACACCTCGTCGACCTCTTCCTCTACAACGTCTGGGGCTTGAACTTCATCCTGGGCTTCTGCCAGAAGGTCTTCCTCCAGACGCTCGTCCACGTCAGACATCCTGTCATCTAACTGGATGTCCTGCATCGCGACCGCGACTTCAGCATCCACCTGGATCTGAACTTGGGGGATCTCCTCTTGAGGCTGAGGAGTCACTGCATCAGCTGATGCCTTAGGGAAAAGATACGCCCTCATCTTCTCACTTGGAAGATAAGGTCCAGAGGTGTTCTTCTGGAAGCCCCTTACCCAGGTACGAAGCTTCTCCCTTGCTATATCCCTTGATTCCGCCGTCCTAGGGGAATCAAAGGCCTCAGTAATCAGGTTAGTGCACACAGTACATACCTGAGGGTCCCAATACCGGAGATCATCCTTGGAGACAGCGCATGCTGCGTGTCTCCTACAAAACTCATGTCCGCAGAGGTTCTTGCTGCGGACGTTGCAGAAAACACTTCCGCACTTCGGAGGGTCCTCCTGTAAAGAGAAGAAATTTCCATGAGTATCAAGTGAACTATGTATCACTGGATATGCATAGTATAGCATAACAATTCAGAAAGGAAAGACACACACTTGTGTTTTCCTCACAACCAATTGTTGCAGCCTTCCAGATAATAAAATCGAATTGTTAATCTCTCTAGAATAACCAATGCAAAGTTTCCAGAGGAAACAAGTGGAGCTCACACTTAAGCAATGATTTTAAAATCCTGGATAATAGACAAGAAAGAACTCACTTTCTTATCTGTAGGGCAACAGCAAAGGGCTGTGCAAGAAAACACAAAAGTGTTAGAACACAGTGCTGTACCAAAACATATACTATAGTTTTCTTCTTACAGTATATGTTATACTTAAGAATACTGGTACAGTATAGGAGGTTATGTGCCGGCCGGCACTTGCCGGCCGGCACACACCATAATTAGCTATAAAGTATACTACTTAACAGCTATAGGGCGGCAGAACGCTGGTTCAAATGCATGTGCCAACCGGCAGTAACTGCCGGCCGGCAACAGCCAATGTCGGTCGGCAATGACTGCCGACCGACCACTACAAAAGGTAGTACCCGGCTGCCGGCCACACTCTTGGCGACCGGCAGACAAGGGCTGACATTAGCCGGCCGGCAAAGGTACAGGACCGATGCCAGCCGGCAGCAAAAGGACCAGAGGACTACAACCGCCCGGCTGCCGGCCTCATAGGCCGGCAGTAGGGTCGGGTACAGCACTAGAAGAAAAACAGAATGGATGCCGGGATAAGAGCGTATACTACCTCCAAGCCCGGCAATCCGAAAGAGTGCATAAGGAAGGGGAGAATCAAATTCAGGCTTCCTGACCAGTGCCGTCTGGCTCTACAGGCAGGCATGGATGAGGGACCAAGAGAGGTCCGGGCAGCACTCAAGGCAGAAGACCCTTGCCGGCCGGCAGCTCTGCCAGCCGGCAAGGGACTGAGTCAATTCCACATCCTTACCTATACTAGGTTCAGATGTAGAATGACGTACAGTACTGTAATGGCTAGGCCATTACGGAGATAGAGGGGGAAGGGACAAAAGAGGGTCCTACCAACTTTGCTTTAGAGAAGGATCACCCGCAGCCAAGAAACTCATCTTAGCCTAAGGGAGATCCAAGAAGGGAGGCCAGCAATACTTGCCAGCTCCCAGAGAACCAAGTCAAGGAAGGTGTTCCTACTCCCAGGGAAAGAAACTTATCCTCCCCCAAGAACAGCAACAAGGACTAGTCTGGTAGATCACAAAAGAAGGAATCATCTCGTACAGAAACCTTCGGTAGTGACCTAAGGAGGCTAAGCCTCCTATGTCTATGTCAGGCCAGCGAGGGAGACTCTACCCCAAGCCAGACAAACACAGACTCAGACTAAAAACTCTGTTGTTCTGTCCCTCTCTGAAACCAGACTTACTGGAACAGGAAGGTACAGTAACACCCCAGTATAGTTTTATCGAAAATTAATTCAGATAAACCACTTAGGGATAAGCCCAAGGCTTTAACAGAGGGAAAGGGATTGCATACCTTCTCCGAAGAAAAGAAAGCAACCGGGGAGTATGAGAAAGTATACTAAGGCTCCATAAGCAACTTAGCCTAGGCACCAAGAGAATCGATTACCTAAATCACCGAAACTCACTCATATACTATCTTGGAAATATTCCACATAATCTTAAATGTATAAAAAACAGCGTAAAGCTTCAATAAAATTTTAATACACTCGGAAAAACCAAAATCATGCATGAAGTACTAGGACCAAACGACTAGGCTACAAGGCCTAGCGTAGGCCAGAACTGGCGAATACTTCGCCAAAATAATACTAAAGCACGAAAGGAAATCCTATGTAACGCTAAATAGCTAAAATTTATGAAAGCAAAACAACCAGGAATGTCGCTCTGGCTAACTAAACTTATACCTAGCGAGCGACAGCGTCCATGACGCCTCCGGTAGGCTACGGCTCTTGTAACAAAGATTAAACCTATTAATCACTTAAAAAATTACCAAGAGCCTACATTTATACATAAAAGACAAGTTACTCAACTTATATGAGGCCGACGAAGTTGGAGAAGCCATGAAAAGTAGAATAAATCCAAGATTTGCGAGAAACACAGGAAAAAACACCGAGTTGTTAAGCTACGCAAAAAGGAATGCAGATGGCGCCAGGATTGGCGCCAGGCACGCTTACGAAACGGGAGATAGGGAGCCTTGGGAGCGGCTCCCCCTTTTTCTTTCCCGATTTCGTTTCTTGCCAATTGACCCCTGCGATACGTAATCTCTGTTCTGGGTGTAGATTGCCATGTGGCGTGTCAAGAATACGTCCTCTGATATGTCGCGATATCCCTTTTGCGAGGGATATTCGCTCCAGGAGTTAGAATTCTGGTTCCTCAAGGTAAATTCTCTGGGAATATCGCCGTAGTTGTAATATACCCTAGGAAGCTACCCAATAGGAACTTCCATCAGGACGACATGGCTTGAGCCCAAATATATATATATATATATATATATATATATATATATATATATATATATATATATATATATATATATAAGTGTGTATATATATATATATATATATATATATATATATATATATATATATATATATATTTATATATATATATATATATATATATATATATATATATATAATATATATATATATATATATATATATATATATATATATATATAAATATATATATATATATATATATATATATATATATATATATATATATATATATATATATATATATATATATATATATTTATATATATATATATATATATATATATATATATATATATATATATATATATATATATATATATATATATATATATATATCATCTCTTCAGCTTAAAAATAGCTTTGGAAAATGAGGGTAATTTTACAAATTTTAGTGATGCAAGGAGTGTTCTTCAAGCTTTAGAATTTTTCAATTCTAGTAACCCTCTAGTTTTAAAGATTTTAGAATGGCTTTATATTATTGGACGGAGAGGTATAACAGTTCGATTTTGTTGGGTTCCAGCACATGTAGGTGTGTCTGGGAATGAGAAGGCAGATTTACTGGCGAAGAGTGCGGCATCCGAGTTGCTACCAAGGAGGTATCCCATTCCCTGTAATGATTTCTTACCTTACATCAAGAAAATGGTTTGTAATAAATGGCAACAACACCGGGATAGTCAAGATGGCAATAAAATGAGGGAAGTAACAAATATCATATCACCTTGGAGGTATGATATGATGCCTCGAAATTGGGAGACGACTTTTTGTCGTCTCCGTATTGATCACACACGGTTGACACACGAGTTTCTGCTGAAGGGCCAACACCAACCGTATTGCGAGGATTGTTTAGTACCTTTAAAAGTGAGGCATTTGTTGACCGAATGAGGTGAGGATGGCAGGTTCATCCTTGCCAAGAATCTTGGACATAATGTGTCCTACTATGCGAGCGGAATTTTTAGATTTATTTCAGAAGCAGGTATTCTGAAAACCATTTAACTATTATAATGACTTCTTAACATTTATGGCTTTAATTGAATTCTCTTTTATTTTTCATATATAATAAATGCTATCGGCATCAATAACCTTAGATGTCAGGATGCCAGAAAACTGTCAATCAATCAATCAGTCCTCTTCAGCTTGAAGTTTTTTTTATATTTCCTCCCTTTGGAAGTACGTAAAATACCACACGAATATGAAGTTGCAGCTCTTTAAGATTCAACAAAGGAGCCTGTATTACCCATCGTTTAGATAATCACCTCAGCAACTCCTTTATTACCAAACTCTTTTTACTTTTAAATATTTTTATTTTATATATTTCGTACACTGAAACCATAGTTCAGATTATTGCACTTTCACGCCTAAATACAATATTTTCTTGCTTGTATTTAGAAGCCAATAAACGCCTATATTTGAAAAAGAAAAATAATATTTTAGACAGTGAATAAGTGTGGATATAATGGCTTTCTGTTCAAGAAAAAAATAATTAATAATAATAATTACTATAATAATATTTATTAATAATAATTATTGATGATCATGATTATTGATAATAATGATAATTATTGATGGTACGGATTATTATTGATAATGATGATTATTGATGATAATAGTTATTAGGAATCATATTAATTATTGGTGATATTGATTAATAATAATAATAATAATGATAATAAAAAAATAATAGTAATAATAATAATAATAATAATAATAATAATAATAATAATAATAATACTTATTATTATTATTATTATTATTATTATTATTATTATTATTATTATTATTATTATTATTATTATTATTATTGTAAGAATAATAGTTATTAATAATACTAAAAATTATTATCAATAAAGTAATTATTATTAATAATAATGATTATTATTGATAATATCATGTTGCGTTAGTTTTTATATTGAATAACTACCTTCCAACACAGACAGAAAAGGGAGATGATGATGCATATTCATGGATATTAATATTAACATAAAATACCAGAGGAAGATGAAAGTAAAATTCTCCTCGTGTACACTTACGCAGCATATTTCAGTAATGACAAATATCTTTTCAAGTCTTCAATACGTTAGTATGTTTGTGTGTGAGCTTTGCCTTACTAAGAGAAATTCAATATAAAGTAGAATGTGAAAAGTAGACCAACTGGAATTTACGTTATTTCTCTCTAACATTCAAACTTCTTCCTAAAAACCTGGAAAATATGGAAAAGGAATGAAGAAAATGATACGGAAATAAATGGATATCTGAAAGCTAGCGACAAAAATGACAAGTTAATTATCCGTGAAATATTCTGCCTGAAATACTTCCATCGAGCTTTTCCGACGTCCGTAATAAAGGACAGAGATGATTCTACTTAAATGTCTGAAGATATAGATACAATTATGTAATATGACTTTACTCAATGGAAAGGCTAATGATGGGAATAACACTAAGAGACGGATGACGGAAGGATAAGCTTGATTCAGAGAGCTTTTTGGCAAACAATATAAAATCATAAAAAAATAAACACCACTTTCACTAAAAAGAAAAGTATTTATTCAGGTGGTCCTTTCAGTTTAAACCTATGCATCAGAAACTCGAATCCTTACTAAAGCCTTGGGACATAAGCTAATTAGAGCTCAGAGAGCTATGGAAAGAATAATGATGAAATTATGATAATAGCACTTAGAGACATAAAAAGAGCAACATGGATACAATAGCAAACTATAATAGAGGATAAGAAGCATAACAGGTAATAGACGGACATTAGGAATAACAGAAGGGTCCCCAAGAGATTATAAAAAAGGAACAGGGGAAGGAAGAGAAGACGATGGATTGACGAGCTAAGATAATGTAATGTATCAAAAAATGCCTTATCTCATATGTCGTGTTTTGAGACAAGATGTTCCAGAGAGCACCGTCTTTTGAATTTAAGAGGAGAAGTCAAATGAGTTTCCAGGGACCATGAAATTAGTGTTTTAATCGTTTCCAGGTTTCTCTCTCTCTCTCTCTCTCTCTCTCTCTCTCTCTCTCTCTCTCTCTCTCTCTCTCTCTTCTCTCTCTCTCTCTCTCTCTCTCTCCTCCTCTCACAGTAATAAAAATAATTAAGGGATTTTTAGATAGTTTTCACTGGCAAAGAGCGAAAAATAGAAAGGAATTAAGACTTATTCTTTTCAGTATTGAACCAAAGGAAGCTTTGTCAAAAGATATATCCAAGCATGATATTATCATTATGATTATGATGATGATGATGATGATAAAGATTATTATTATTATTATTATTAGTAGTAGTAGTAGTAGTAGTAGTAGTAGTATAGTAGTAGTAGTAGTAGTAAAGCTACAGCCCTAGTTGGAAAAGCAATATAATGGAAGCCCAAGAGCTTTAACATGGAAAAATAGCCCATTAGGGAAAGGAAATAAGGAAATAAATAAACGATATTAGAAATAATGAACAACTAAAATAAAATATTTCAAAACCATAGCAACATCAAAATAGGTATTTCATATATAAACTATAAAAAGACATATGTCAGCCTGTTCAACATAAAAATATTTTCTGCAAGTTTGAACTTTTGCGTGATAAATGGTTATTTTCCGAATAATGAAATTAAAATTCCATTCAAATTACGCCTTGTTAAGGTGCTATCCATATGTGTATATGGTTGGTCTCTAGAACATTATCCTGCTAGGGCATTGTCACTGTCCTTTGCCTCTGCCATTCATGAGCAAAAAACTTAAGAAAAGTCTCCTGGTAGTCAGATAATAAAAATAATAATAATAATAAGAAGAAGAAGAGAAGAAGAAGAGGAAAAATAATAATAATAATAATAATAAAAGATTATTTCCGTTATCTTTAAATTTGTAAGAGTATACCATGAAATTATTTCCGTTTTCTTTAAAGCGTGACAAAATAAATAACACACAGGCTATCTCATTAATATATAGATGATAATAATTATAATTATAATAATAAAGATGGGTTCAATTATCAGACGAGAAAATAGTTGTCGAAGCATCTGTCTGCTTTGCAGACTTGCAGTTTAGGAAAAGGCTAAAACACCCAAGGCCAGTAACTGTGAGCTGCTGCCTTGCAGTTGGACTATTTAGTTAATGGTTAGGCCCCACTGCCAATTACTGTGGTTGATGACTGTAAGGACATGCGATCGTATAACTGTCATTAATACTGCAGCGACCATAGGAATTAACGAGTCTGAGCGGGACTCTAACCCCAATCTGGCGTTTACCAATCAGGGACGTTATCCCCAGGATATGGAGCTAAATGAATCAGTTTTCCATCGAGTTGGAAAAGAATTACTTTATGCGCCTTTGTGATCAGTTGTCTTTGTTCCAGACGAGGTCACATATTTTCCAGTTCATTTTATCATTGTTCTTTATGATCGATGTGTAGAACAACGAAGAGGGACTTAATGGGTGCAATTATGTAATATGACTTTACTCAATGGAAAGGCTAATGATGGGAATAACAATAAGAGACGGATGACGGAAGGATAAGCTTAATTCGGAGAGCTTTTTGGCAAACATTATAAAATCATAAAAAAATAAACACCACTTACACTAAAAAGAAAAGTATTTAATCAGATGATCCTTTCAGTTTAAACTTATGCATCAGAAACTCGAATCCTTACTAAAGCCTTGGGACATAAGCTAATTAGAGCTCAGAGAGCTATGGAAAGAATAATGAGGAAATTATGATAATAGCACTAAGAGACAGAAAAAGAGCAACATGGATACAATAGCAAACTATAATAGAGGATAAGAAGCATAACAGGTAATAGACGGACATTAGGAATAACAGAAGGGTCCCCAAGAGATTGTGAAAAAAGAACAGGGGAAGGAAGAGTAGACGATCGATTGACGAGCTAAGATAATGCAATGTATCAAAAAATGCCTTATCTCATATGTCGTGTTTTGAGACAAGATGTTCCAGAGAGCACCGTCTTTTGAATTTAAGAGAAGTCAAATGAGTTTCCAGGGACCATGATATTATTGTTTTAATCGTTTCCAGGTCTCTCTCTCTCTCTCTCTCTCTCTCTCTCTCTCTCTCTCTCTCTCTCTCTCTCTCTCTCCTCCTTCACAGTAATACAAATAATTAAGGGATTTTTAGATAGTTTTCACTAGCAAAGAGCGAAAAATAGAAAGGAATCATGAATTAAGACTTACTCTTTTCAGTATTGAACCAAAGGAAGCTTTGTCAAAAGATATATCCAAGCATGATATTATTATCATGATTATTATTATTATTAATATTATTATTATTATTATTATTATTATTATTATTATTATTATTATTATTATTATTATTATTATTATTACTAGTTAAGTTACAGCCCTAGTTGGAAAAGCAATATGATGTAAGCCCAAGATCTTCAACATGGAAAAATAGCCCATTGGGGAAAGGAAATAAGGAAATAAATAAATGATATGAGAAATAATGAACAACTAAAATAAAATATTTCAAAACTATAGCAACATCAAAATAGGTATTTCATATATAAACTATAAAATGACATATGTCAGCCTGTTCAACATAAAAACCTTTTCTGCAAGTTTGAACTTTTGCGTGATAAATGGTTATTTTCCGAATAATGAAATTAAAATTCCATTCAAATTACGCCTTGTTAAGGTGCTATCCATATGTGTATATGGTTGGTCTCTAGAACATTACCCTGCTAGGGCATTGTCACTGTCCTTTGCCTCTGCCATTCATGGCCGATCTTGAATTAAGTGGAACTTGAAAAGTTCACACTTGTAGCGAATGTTTTAATGTTGAATAGGTTGAAATAAGCTTTGTTATAATTTATCTATGAAAATTCAATTTTTATGTTGTTACTGTTATTGAAATATGTTAGTTTAATTGCTCATTATTTTTCTTGTAGTTTATTTATTATCTCAATTCCATTCCTCACTGAGGTATTTTTCCTTCTTTGAGCCTTTGAGCTTATAGCATTGGTTTTCCAAATAGAATCTACCTTAGCTAGTAATAATAATGATAATGATAATAAGTGGTCAGTCTCTAGGGCATTGTCCTGCTAGGGCATTGTCACTGTCCCTTGCCTCTGCCACTCATAAGTTACCTTTAAAACTTTAATACTTCATCCTCGAAGAATCTATAAACCAAAATTGGGTTTAGAGTTGTTGTGATCTACTTTCATCCTCCCCAGCTGCCGAGGTTTTTTTTTTTTTAGGTTTGAAAGTTTGTCAAACTCTCAACAACAGACTGGATCAACGGTCGAGGCTTCTGGGAACTTCCACACAACGAGGGGGGGGGGGGCGTTAACAAAACTTGCCTTTTACTGTATCCCTTTCTTGGTAAGCGAACAAGAGGGAAGGTGAGTAGCTGGTCTTTTTCATAGTTACTCACACTCTCTCTCTCTCTCTCTCTCTCTCTCTCTCTCTCTCTCTCTCTCTCTCTCTTTGTATATATATATATATATATATATATATATATATATATATATATATATATATATATATATATATATATATATATATATATATATATATATATTATATATATATATATATATATATATATATATATATACATATATATATATATATATATATATATATATATATATATATATATATATATATATATATATATATAATATACATATATACATACATATATATATATATATATATATATAAATATATATATATATATATATATGTGTGTGTGTGTGTGTGTGTATGTATGTATGTATGTATGTATGTAGATTTTTATTTTCTAAAAGATATCAGTGTCCAGTTGCTGTTAATCTTCTAATACCAGTGAGCGAGTATTCGCCTCACGAAATGTGATAACCTTTTTCAAAATATTATATACGGGACGAAAATACTTGACGCTAATTTATTTAAAGACTAAACATTACCCTTTTTCATGCTGTGATAAATTTACTAAACTTTTACTGCCTGACAAATTCATATATTCTTTCAAAAACCTGTCAAATGGTTGAGAGAGAGAGAGAGAGAGGAGAGAGAGAGAGAGAGAGAGAGAGAGAGAGAGAGAGAGAGAGAGAGCATTAGCTTCGTAGATACGGATAACATCAATAAATTTACTAAACTTTTTTTATCTAATAAATTCATATATTCCTTCTGATGCCTGTCTAAAGCTTGAGAGAGATAGAGAGAGGGAGAGAGACCATTAGCTTCATAGATAGAGATAAGTGCATAGTAAACCTGTTAATTATCATGCCACTTAACTACAATATTGACGCTCAGGGAAATATTTTGGACACCGAACTATCATAACTGTGAGAGTTGAGTACCGAGTTCCATCTTGTGTTAAGTCCTAGTCGGGATTACTGAGATTACGAGCAAGAGTGGAGGGATTATCCATTAACAATTTGACATACATTTACCAATGCTACACTAGGTCCTGCTCTGAAATACCGTTTGTGATAGTTAGTTGAAATAAATGTGATTTTCTATGTGAACGTGATTGCAGAATTTATTATGTGATTGATTGATTGATTTGAGGTTTTCTGGCATCATGAAAACCTCAAATCAATCAATCAATCAATCATATACTAAATAATGCAATCATACTATGATAATCCCTTTCTGAGTGGAGATACCTTAACGTGGTGAAAAGGTTTGCGTATCGCTATGATCATCAAAGCTGTACTAGCATGGGTCATACATACTAGGCTGGTTTACCATGCGCGTTTAGACGAAATATGAATTGACATGTCTGAGTCTTTTGTCCTGGATTGGTCTATTAACGGTAGCGTTTGTTGTTGAATAATTTCAATAAAATGAATTAGGGGAAAAGTATATTCATTGCCTAAGGATAGACAATTAACAAAAGACAACACTCACCATATGTTGGATGTTT
>NC_090744.1:3979335-3996835 GCF_036898095.1 Palaemon carinicauda | reverse complement strand
AACTGGAATTTACGTTATTTCTCTCTAACATTCAAACTTCTTCCTAAAAACCTGGAAAATATGGAAAAGGAATGAAGAAAATGATACGGAAATAAATGGATATCTGAAAGCTAGCGACAAAAATGACAAGTTAATTATCCGTGAAATATTCTGCCTGAAATACTTCCATCGAGCTTTTCCGACGTCCGTAATAAAGGACAGAGATGATTCTACTTAAATGTCTTAAGATGTAGATAATATTATGTAAAATGACTTTACTCAATGGAAAGGCTAATGATGGGAATAACACTAAGAGACGGATGACGGAAGGATAAGCTTGATTCGGAGAGCTTTTTGGCAAACATTATAAAATCATAAAAAAATAAACACCACTTTCAATAAAAAAGAAAAGTATTTATTCAGGTGGTCCTTTCAGTTTAAACCTATGCATCAGAAACTCGAATCCTTACTAAAGCCTTGGGACATAAGCTAATTAGAGCTCAGAGAGCTATGGAAAGAATAATGATGAAATTATGATAATAGCACTAAGAGACAGAAAAAGAGCAACATGGATACAATAGCAAACTATAATAAAGGATAAGAAGCATATCAGGTAATAGACGGACATTAGGAATAACAGAAGGGTCCCCAAGAGATTATAAAAAAGGAACAGGGGAAGGAAGAGAAGACGATGGATTGACGAGCTAAGATAATGTAATGTATAGAAAAATGCCTTATCTCATATGTCGTGTTTTGACACAAGATGTTCCAAAGAGCACCGTCTCTTGAATTTAAGAGGAGAAGTCAAATAAGTTTCCAGGGACCATGATATTACTGTTTATATTGTTTCCAGATCTCTCTCTCTCTCTCTCTCTCTCTCTCTCTCTCTCTCTCTCTCTCTCTCTCTCCTCCTTCACAGTAATACAAATATTTAAGGGATCTTTAGATAGTTTTCACTGGCAATGAGCGATAAATAGAAAGAAATAATGGATTAAGACTTACTCTTTTCAGTATTGGACCAAAGGATGCTTTGTCAAAAGATATATCCAAGCAGGATATTATTATTATGATTAGGATGATGATGTTGATGATGAAAATTATTATTTTTATTATTATTATTATTATTATTATTATTATTATTATTATTACTAGTTAAGCTACAGCCCTAGTTGGAAAAGTAATACGATGTAAGCCCAAGAGCTTCAACATGGAAAAATAGCCCATTAGGGAAAGGAAATAAGGAAATTAATAAACGATATGAGAAATAATGAACAACTAGAATAAAATATTTCAAAACTATAGCAACATCAAAATAGGTATTTCATATATAAACAATAAAAAGACATATGTTAGCCTGTTCAACATAAAAACATTTTCTGCAAGTTTGAACTTTTTCGTGATAAATGGTTATTTTCCGGAAATGAAATTAAAATTCCATTCAAATTACGCCTGGTTAATGTGCTATCCATATATATATATGGTTAGTCTCTAGAACATTACCCTGCTAGGGCACTGTCACTGTCCTTTGCCTCTGCCATTCAAAAGCAAAAGACTTAAGAAAAGTCTCCTAGTAGTCGGATAATAATAATAATAATAATAATAATAATAATAATTATAAGAAGGAGAAGAAGAAGAAGAAGAATGATAATAATAATAATAAAAGATTATTTCCGTTATCTTTAAATTTATAAGAGTATACCATGAAATTATTTCCGTTTTCTTTAAAGCGTGACAAAATAAATAACACACACGCTATCGTATTAATACATAGATGATAATAATTATAATTATATTAATAAAGATGGGTTCAATTATCAGACGAGAAAATAGTTGTCGATGCATCTGTCTGCTTTGCAGACTTGCATTTTAGGAAAAGGCTAAAAGGCCCAAGGCCAGTAACTGTGAGCTGCTGCCTTGCAGTGGGACTATTTAGTTAATGGTTAGGCCCCACTGCCAATAACTGTGGTTGATGACTGTAAGGACATGCGATTGTATAACTGTCATTAATACTGCAGCGACCATAGGAATTAACGAGTCTGAACGGGACTCTAACCCCAATCTGGCGTTTACCAATCAGGGACGTTATCCCCAGGATATGTAGCTAAATGAATCAGTTTTCCATCGAGTTTGAAAAGAATTACTTTATGCGCCTTTGTGATCGGGTGTCTTTGTTCCAAACGAGGTCACATATTTTCCAGTTCATTTTATCATTGTTCTTTATGATCGATGTGCAGAACAACGAAGAGGGACTTAATGGGTGCAATTATGTAATATGACTTTACTCAATGGAAAGGCTAATGATGGGAATAACAATAAGAGACGGATGACGGAAAGATAAGCTTAATTCGGAGAGCTTTTTGGCAAATATTATAAAATCATAAAACAATAAACACCACTTTCACTAAAAAGAAAAGTATTTAATCAGAATGTTCTTTCAGTTTAAACCTATGCATCAGAAACTCGAATCCTTACTAAAGCCTTGGGACATAAGCTAATTAGAGCTCAGAGAGCTATGGAAAGAATAATGATGAAATTATGATAATAGCACTAAGAGACAGAAAAAGAGCAACATTGATACAATAGCAAACTATAATAAAGGATAAGAAGCATATCAGGTAATAGACGGACATTAGGAATAACAGAAGGGTCCCCAAGAGATTATAAAAAAGGAACAGGGGAAGGAAGAGAAGACGATGGATTGACGAGCTAAGATAATGTAATGTATCAAAAAATGCCTTATCTCATATGTCGTGTTTTGAGACAAGATGTTCCAGAGAGCACCGTCTTTTGAATTTAAGAGAAGTCAAAAGAGTTTCCAGGGACCATGATATTACTGTTTTAATCGTTTCCAGATCTCTCTCTCTCTCTCTCTCTCTCTCTCTCTCTCTCTCTCTCTCTCTCTCTTCCTTCACATTGATACAAATAATTAAGGGATTTTTAGATAGTTTCCACTGGCAAAGAGCGAAAAATAGAAAGAAATAATGAATTAAGACTTGTGCTTTTCAGAATTGAACCAAAGGAAGCTTTGTCAAAAGATATATCTAGGCATGATATTATTATTATGATTATGATGATGATGTTGATGATGAATATTATTATTATTATTATTATTATTATTATTATTATTATTATTATTATTATTATTATTATTATCATTATTATTATTATTATTATTATTATTATTATTACTAGTTAAGCTACAGCCCTAGTTGGAAAAGCAATATGATGTAAGCCCAAGAGCTTCAACATGGAAAAATAACCCATTGGGGAAAGAAAATAAGGAAATAAATAAACGATATGAGAAATAATGAACAACTAAAATAAAATATTTCAAAACTATAGCAACATCAAAATAGGTATTTCATATATAAACAATAAAAAGACATATGTCACCTGTTCGACATAAAAAACATTTCCTGCAAGTTTGAACTTTTGTGTGATAAATGGTTATTTTCCGAATAATGAAATTAAAATTCCATTCAAATTACGCCTGGTTAATGTGCTATCCATATGTATATATGGTTAGTCTCTAGAACATTATCCTGCTAGGGCATTGTCACTGTCCTTTGCCTCTGCCATTCATGAGCAAAAGACTTAAGAAAAGTCTCCTGGTAGTCAGATAATAATAATAATAATAATAATAATAATAATAATAATAATAATAATAATAAGAAGAAGAAGAAGAAGAAGAAGAAGAAGAAGAAAAATGATAATAATAATAATGATAATAATAATAAAAGATTATTTCCGTTATCTTTAAATTTGTAAGACTATACCATGAAATTATTTCCGTTTTCTTTAAAGCGTGACAAAATAAATAACACACACGCTATCGTATTAATATATAGATGATAATAATTATAATTATAATAATAACTATGGGTTCAATTATCAGACGAGAAAATAGTTGTCGAAGCATCTGTCTGCTTTGCAGACTTGCATTTTAGGAAAAGGCTAAAAGGCCCAAGGCCAGTAACTGTGAGCTGCTGCCTTGCAGTTGGACTATTTAGTTAATGGTTAGGCCCCACTGCCAATAACTGTGGTTGATGACTGTAAGGACATGCGATTGTATAACTGTCATTAATACTGCAGCGACCATAGGAATTAACGAGTCTGAGCGGGACTCTAACCCCAATCTGGCGTTTACCAATCAGGGACGTTATCCCCAGGATATGTAGCTAATGAATCAGTTTTCCATCGAGTTGGAAAAGAATTATTTTATGCGCCTTTGTGATCGGGTGTCTTTGTTCCAAACGAGGTCACATATTTTCCAGTTCATTTTATCATTGTTCTTTATGATCGATGTGCAGAACAACGAAGAGGGACTTTATGGGTGCAATTATGTAATATGAATTTACTCAATGGAAAGGCTAATGATGGGAATAACAATAAGAGACGGATGACGGAAGGATAAGCTTAATTCGGAGAGCTTTTTGGCAAATATTATAAAATCATAAAACAATAAACACCACTTTCACTAAAAAGAAAAGTATTTAATCAGATGGTCCTTTCAGTTTAAACCTATGCATCAGAAACTCGAATCCTTACTAAAGCCTTGGGACATAAGCTAATTAGAGCTCAGAGAGCTATGGAAAGAATAATGATGAAATTATGATAATAGCACTAAGAGACAGAAAAAGAGCAACATGGATACAATAGCAAACTATAATAGAGGATAAGAAGCATAACAGGTAATAGACGGACATTAGGAATAACAGAAGGGTCCCCAAGAGATTATAAAAAAGGAACAGGGGAAGGAAGAGAAGACGATCGATTGACGAGCTAAGATAATGTAATGTATCAAAAAATGCCTTATCTCATATGTCGGGTTTTGACGCTAGATGTTCCAGAGAGCACCGTGTTTTGAATTTAAGAGGAGAAGTCAAAAGAGTTTCCAGGGACCATGATATTACTGTTTTAATCGTTTCCAGATCTCTCTCTCTCTCTCTCTCTCTCTCTCTCTCTCTCTCTCTCTCTCTCTCCTCCTTCACAGTGATACAAATAATTAAGGGATTTTTAGTTAGTTTTCACTGGCAAAGAGCGAAAAATAGAAAGAAATAATGAATTAAGACTTACGCTTTTCAGTATTGAACCAAAGGAAGCTTTGTCAAAAGATATATCCAAGCATGATATGATTATTATGATTATGATGATGATGTTGAGGATGAATATTATTATTATTATTATTATTATTATTATTATTATTATTATTATTATTATTATTATTATTATTACTATTATAATTATTATTATTATTATTATCATTATTATTATTATTATTATTATTATTATTATTATTATTATTATTATTATTATTTTTAATAGAAGGACCATGGTTGCATGGTGGTTTATCAAGAGGTTGTCTTTTCCTTTTTCTGATTATTTTTTTTCGCAAAACCATCCCTACTATCCTCCCTTCAGTAGAAGTGGCTATCCTGGAGGGTATTTAGCCTTGCATGGTGTATCGGCTCCTCCATGTTGACCAGTTTTTCCGACTTTTTACTATAGTATATGGGTATCATCAATCACTTTGTTTATAATTCTGTACGTATTGTTTCTGTTATAATTCTTGTTAATCTAGTTTTTAAGTATGCTGTCTCTTTTTTATTTCTATTAATTCTTATGCTGTCTGGAGACATTGAGTGAAATCCAGGACCAGTGCGTCCTAGATTTCGTCAATGTCGTCTTCTGTATTGCAATATTCGTGGTCTTCATGCAAATATCAAAGACCTTATAGTTGCGTCCAGACAGTATGATATTCTTTTGTGCTCAGAAACTTTGGTTTCTAACATGAGGTACTCATCTGAGCTCCTTATATCTGGTTTTAAGAAGCCAATAATGTTGAAACGTGATGCCATCGCTAGGGCCAGGGGAATGGCGGTGTATATTAGGACCGAGTACCCTGCTTCTCATAAGTCCTGCTATCAATGTGGATGTCATGAGATTCAGGTAATAAAAGTTTGTGGCAGGCATAACAACTTTTATTTGTGTTCGATCTACCGGAATCCAGACATAGATGATTCTATCTTCGATTGTCTTCTTACCATTATGGCTAAGATACAAGAAGATGATAGAAAGGCTTCTTTTGTCTTCGTTGGTGATTTTAATGCTCACCATAGGGAGTGGTTAAGTTCTATCTCTCCTACCGATCGCCATGGCTTAAGAGCTTTAGACTTTGCCTCTGAATCAGGCTGTGAGCAAATCATAAATGAAGCTACTCACAGGTCTGGTAATTGCTTGGACTTCGTATACACTGACTCCCCTGGCGTTATAACTAGTAAGGTTGGTTCTCCAGTCGGGACATCTGATCATGCCTTGATTTCATTATTAGTGAAGACTGAGCAGGCTGTCCCTGATATATCATATTCTTGTAAAATTTATATGAAATCCCAAGCAGACTGGAATGGGATTTTACATGATCTTTTGTGCTTGAATTGGTCACAATTATATAATAGTGTAGATCCTGTTGTCCCTTTGAATGAGAATCTAGTCAACATAATTGATAGGCGTATCCCTTCTCGTGTGCTAAGGTACCGAGTGAAAGACAAACCGTGGTTCAATGATGATTGTAGACGTGCTTATTTGGAGAAACAGGAGGCCTATCATCTTTGGAAGGGTAACAGATCAGATTTGACCTAGAACAACTATACTCAGCTTCGAGCTTTTGCTCAGAGAGTTTATGCCTCAACTGAAAAGGAGTACAATTTAACCATAAAAGAAACACTTTCTGGTACAACTCAGGAACATAAATGGTGGTCTACCCTTAAATTTGCACTCTTTGGTGTAGATGCAACAGTTCCTCCTTTACTTAATTCAGATGGCTCAGTCACTCACTGTCCAAAGGAAAAGGCAACCCTTTTGGCTGATGTTTTTGACAGTAAACAGAGTAATGAAAAACTTGAACTTCCTCATTCCTGTTTTCCTGAGGCTAAACTAACTAGTTTAGCTTTTCGATCTCGTGAGATTAAAATTCTGTTGATGGACCTTGATGCTTATGGAGGTGTAGACCCAAATGGTATTTTTCCTTTGTTTTTTATAAAGACAGCAGATTTGTTAGCTCCAAAGTTATCTGTTATTTTGCGCAAGTTAGCAAGCAGAGGAGCTTTTAGCACTAGTTGGAGAATTGGTAATGTTACTCCTCTATGTAAATGTGTTTGTGGTAGCTCAAGTCCCACTGATTACCGCCCAATTTCCATAACTCCCATATTATCTAAAGTTTTTGAACGTCTTCTGGCAAAACGTCTTAATAGGTTTGCTGAAGGTAATCATCTACTCCCTAGTTTGCAATTTGGTTTTCGTAAAGGCCTTGGAGCATGTGATGCCCTTCTTACAATCTCCAATGCTGTACAGAAATCCCTTGATTGTGGTCGGGAAGTTCGTATGATTGGCCTTGATTTTAGTGCTTCCTTTGACCGTGTTAATCATGAGGCCCTTGTTTTCAAACTGAAACAGTTGGGAGTGGGTGGGTCGTTTCTTAGCATTATTATTGATTTTTTAAGTAATAGATATCAAAGAGTTGTTGTTGATGGGCACCATAGTGATTATAGGAATGTGATATCCGGTGTTCCACAGGGTAGTGTTCTTGGCCCATTACTTTTCATACTATATACACATGACATGTGGTTTGGCCTAGAAAACAAGCTTGTTGCATATACAGATGATGCTACTCTCTTTGCATCAATTCCATCCCCTGAATGTAGATCTAGGGTTGGTGAATCCCTTAATAGAGATTTAGCTAGAATTAGTGCATGGTGCAAATTATGGGGTATGGAGTTAAATCCTAACAAAACTCAAAGTATGATTGTAAGTAGGTCAAGGACGGTGGCTCCTCAACATCCGGATCTCAGTATTGATAATGTTTCTTTAAATATGTATGACTCTTTCAAAATTTTAGGTGTGATTCTCGACAGTAAATTTACTTTTGAGAAACATATAAGGTCTGTGTCTTCTTCAATTGCACAAAAAATAGGCTTATTGAGAAAGTCTTTCAAGATTTTCGGTGATCAATCTATTCTGAAGAAGTGTTTTAATTCTTTCATTCTACCTTGTTTTGAGTATTGTTCTCCTGTCTGTTCATCAGCTGCTGATTCTCATCTTAATTTGTTGGACAGAAACTTACGGTCTATTAAATTTCTTATTCCTGATCTAGATATTAATCTCAGGCACCGTCGTTCAATTAGTTCATTATGCATGTTGCATAAGATTTTTCATAACTCTGACCATCCTTTACATTCAGATCTCCCTGGACAATTCTATCCTGTTCGTAATACTAGGCAGGCAGTTAATTCTAATAGCCAGGCCTTCTCCATCAAGAGGCTCAATACTATGCAGTACTCTAGAAGTTTTATTCCAGCTGTTACCAAGTTGTGGAATGATCTTCCTAATCGGGTGGTTGAATCAGTAGAACTTCAAAAGTTCAAAGTTGGAGCAAATGCTTTTTTGTTGACCGGGCGGACATGAGTCTTTTATAGTTTATTTATGACATATTTGTTTTTGATGTTGTTTATAGTTTATATATGACATGTCTTTTTTTACGTTGTTACTGTTTTTAGAATGATTTATTGTTAATTTGTTCTCTTCATTTATTTATTTCCTTATTTCCTTTCCTCACTGGGCTATTTTTTCCTGTTGGAGCCCCTGGGCTTATAGCATCTTGCTTTTCCAACTAGGGTTGTAGCTTGGATAGTAATAATAATAATAATAATATTATTATTATTATTATTATTATTATTATTATTATTATTATTATTATTATTACTAGTTAAGCTGCAGTCCTAGTTGGAAAAGCAATATGATGTAAGCCCAAGAGCTTCAACATAGAAAAATAGCCCATTGGGGAAAGGAAATAAGGAAATAAATAAACGATATGAGAAATAATGAACAACTAAAATAAAATATTTCAAAACTATAGGAACATCAAAATAGGTATTTCATATATAAACAATAAAAAGACATATGTCACCTGTTCGACATAAAAAACATTTCCTGCAAGTTTGAACTTTTGCGTGATAAATGGTTATTTTCCGAATAATAAAATTAAAATTCCATTCAAATTACGCCTGGTTAAGGTGCTATCCATATGTATATATGGTTAGTCTCTAGAACATTATCCTGTTAGGGCATTGTCACTGTCCTTTGCCTCTGCCATTCATGAGCAAAAGACTTTAGAAAAGTCTTCTGTTAGTCAGATAATAATAATAATAATAATAATAATAATAATAAGAAGAAGAAGAAGAAGAAGAAGAAGAAGAAGAAGAAGAAGAAGAAGAAGAAGAAGAAAAAGAATGATAATAATAATAATAATAATAATAATAATAAAAGATTATTTCCGTTACCTTTAAATTTGTAAGACTATACCATGAAATTATTTCCGTTTTCTTTAAAGCGTGACAAAATAGATAACACACACGCTATCGTATTAATATATAGATGATAATAATTATAATTATAATAATAAAGATGGGTTCAATTATCAGACGAGAAAATAGTTGTCGAAGCATCTGTCTGCTTTGCAGACTTGCATTTTAGGAAAAGGCTAAAAGGCCCAAGGCCAGTAACTGTGAGCTGCTGCCTTGCAGTTGGACTATTTAGTTAATGGTTAGGCCCCACTGCCAATAACTGTGGTTGATGACTGTAAGGACATGCGATTGTATAACTGTCATTAATACTGCAGCGACCATAGGAATTAACGAGTCTGAGCGGGACTCTAACCCCAATCTGGCGTTTACCAATCAGGGACGTTATCCCCAGGATATGTAGCTAAATGAATCAGTTTTCCATCGAGTTGGAAAAGAATTATTTTATGCGCCTTTGTGATCGGGTGTCTTTGTTCCAAACGAGGTCACATATTTTCCAGTTCATTTTATCATTGTTCTTTATGATCGATGTGCAGAACAACGAAGAGGGACTTTATGGGTGCAATTATGTAATATGAATTTACTCAATGGAAAGGCTAATGATGGGAATAACAATAAGAGACGGATGACGGAAGGATAAGCTTAATTCGGAGAGCTTTTTGGCAAATATTATAAAATCATAAAACAATAAACACCACTTTCACTAAAAAGAAAAGTATTTAATCAGATGGTCCTTTCAGTTTAAACCTATGCATCAGAAACTCGAATCCTTACTAAAGCCTTGGGACATAAGCTAATTAGAGCTCAGAGAGCTATGGAAAGAATAATGATGAAATTATGATAATAGCACTAAGAGACAGAAAAAGAGCAACATGGATACAATAGCAAACTATAATAAAGGATAAGAAGCCTAACAGGTAATAGACGGACATTAGGAATAACAGAAGGGTCCCCAAGAGATTATAAAAAAGGAACAGGGGAAGGAAGAGAAGACGATCGATTGACGAGCTAAGATAATGTAATGTATCAAAAAATGCCTTATCTCATATGTCGTGTTTTGAGACAAGATGTTCCAGAGAGCACCGTCTTTTGAATTTAAGAGGAGAAGTCAAATGAGTTTCCAGGGACCATGAAATTACTGTTTTAATCGTTTCCAGGTCTCTCTCTCTCTCTCTCTCTCTCTCTCTCTCTCTCTCTCTCTCTCTCTCTCTCTCTCTCTCTCCTCCTTCACAGTAATACAAATAATTAAGGGATTTTTAGATAGTTTTCACTGGCAAAGAGCGAAAAATAGAAAGAAATAATGAATTAAGACTTACTCTTTTCAGTATTGAACCAAAGGAAGCTTTGACAAAAGATATATCCAAGCATGATATTATTATTATGATTATGATGATGATGATGAAGAGTATTATTATTATTATTATTATTATTATTATTATTATTATTATTATTATTATTACTAGTTAAGCTACAGCCCTAGTTGGAAAAGCAATATGATGTAAGCCCAAGAGCTTCAACATGGAAAAATAGCCCATTGGGGAAAGGAAATAAGGAAATAAATAAATGATATGAGAAATAATGAACAACTAAAATAAAATATTTCAAAACTATAGCAACATCAAAATAGGTATTTCATATATAAACAATAAAAAGACATATGTCAGCCTGTTCAACATAAAAACGTTTTCTGCAAGTTTGAACTTTTGCGTGATAAATGGTTATTTTCCGAATAATGAAATTAAAATTCCATTCAAATTACGCCTGGTTAAGGTGCTATTTCATATGTGTATATGATTAGTCTCTAGAACATTATCCTGCTAGGGCATTGTCACTGTCCTTTGCCTCTGCCATTCATGACCGATCTTGAATCAAGTGGAACTTGAAAAGCTCACACTTGTAGCGAATGTTTTAATGTTGAATAGGCTGAAATAAGTTTTGTTATAATTTATCTATGAAAATTTAATTTTTATGTTGTTACTGTTACTGAAATATGTTATTTTAATAGTTCATTATTCCTCTTGTAGTTTATTTATTATCTCAATTCCATTCCTCGCTGAGGTATTTTTCCGTCTTTGAGCCTTTGAGCTTAGAGCATTGGTTTTCCAAATAGGATCTACCTGATAATGATAATAAGTGGTCAGTTTCTAGGGCATTGCATTGCTAGGACATTGTCACTGTCCCTTGCCTCTGCCACTCATAAGTTACCTTTAAAACTTTAAACTATAACATACTTCATCCTCAAAGAATCTATAAACCAAAATTGGGTTTAGAGTTGTTGTGATCTACTTTCATCCTCCCCAGCTGCCGAGGTTTTTTTTTTAGGTATGAAAGTTTGTCAAACTCTCAACAACAGACTGGTTCAACGGTCGAGGCTTCTGGGAACTTCCACACAACGAAGGGGGGGGGGGGGGGGGGGGGGGGGGGGGCCTTAAAAAAACTTGCATTTCACTCTACCCCTTTCTTAGTAAGCGAACAAGAGGGAAGGTGAGTAGCTGGTCTTTTTCATAGTTGCGCTCTCTCTCTCTCTCTCTCCTCTCTCTCTCTCTCTCTCTCTCTCTCTCTCGCTCTCTCTCTCTCTCTCTCTCTCTCTCTCTCTCTCTCTTTGTATATATATATAATATATATACATATATATATATATATATATATATATATATATATATATATATATATATATATATATATATATATATATATATATATATATATATATATATTTATATATATATATATATATATATATGTGTGTGTATGTATGTATATATGTATGTATGTATGTAGATTTTTATTTTCTAAAAGATATCAGTGTCCAGTTGCTGTTAATCTTCTAATACCAGTGAGCGAGTATTCGCCTCACGAAATGTGATAACCTTTTTCAAAATATTATATACGGGACGAAAATACTTGACGCTAATTTATTTAAAGACTAAACATTACCCTTTTTATGCTGTGATAAATTTACTAAACTTTTACTGCCTGACATATTCATATATTCTTTCAAAAACCTGTCAACTGAGAGAGAGAGAGAGAGAGAGAGAGAGAGAGAGAGAGAGAGAGAGAGAGAGGAGAGAGAGAGCATTAGCTTCGTAGATACGGATAATATCAATAAATTTACTAAACTTTTACTATCTAATAAATTCATATATTCCTTCAGATGCCTGAGAGAGATAGAGATGCTTGAGAGAGATAGAGAGAGGGAGAGAGAGACCATTAGCTTCATAGATAGAGATAAGTACATAGTAAACCTGTTAATTATCATGCCACTTAACTACAATATTGACGCTCAAGGAAATATTTCGGACACCGAACTATCATAACTGTGAGAGTTGAGTACCGAGTTCCATCTTGTGTTAAGTCCTAGTCGGGATTACTGAGATTACGAGCAAGAGTGGAGGGATTATCCATTAACAATTTGACATACATTTACCAATGCTACACTAGGTCCTGCTCTGAAATACCGTTTGTGATAGTTAGTTGAAATAAATGTGATTTTCTATGTGAACGTGATTGCAGAATTTATTATGTGATTGATTGATTGATTTGAGGTTTTCTGGCATCATGAAAACCTCAAATCAATCAATCAATCAATCATATACTAAATAATGCAATCATACTATGATAATCCCTTTCTGAGTGGAGATACCTTAACGTGGTGAAAAGGTTTGCGTATCGCTATGATCATCAAAGCTGTACTAGCATGGGTCATACATACTAGGCTGGTTTACCATGCGCGTTTAGACGAAATATGAATTGACATGTCTGAGTCTTTTGTCCTGGATTGGTCTATTAACGGTAGCGTTTGTTGTTGAATAATTTCAATAAAATGAATTAGGGGAAAAGTATATTCATTGCCGAAGGATAGACAATTAGCAAAAGACAACACTCACCATATGTTGGATGTTTTGTGAGAGATTTTAATGTCTAGAGACTTACTTAAAAGACTTTCATAGAAATAAAAATCAGTATACGACCTATAATTTAATTTATCACATACCATCCATAAATAAAATGAAAAAGGAACCATAAAATTCTAACGATAATACTAATCTTAGTATTTTTTAATAATAATAATTCTAATAATTTCCATTATATTATTCCAACAATATCAGTAATGATAATAAATCTAAAATTAGTACACAATTATATTCATCTCCCGCTATCTATAACGCAAATGGAAAAAGACCTATATGATTTTAACAGTAATAATAACCTTAGTATTTTTAGATAATAATAATTTTAATAATTATGATGATAATACTAATTCTAACAATTTAGATAGTAATAATTTTGAAAATTCCTTTAATCATAGTAATTTCAATACGTCATATAGGCTTTAAGTTTCATAATTTCAGCCAATTGATATATCTCGTCACAAATGTTGATAAAACTTTTCAATATCTATAATAAACTATTCCTCATTATTAAAATA
Organism: Palaemon carinicauda; assembly: GCF_036898095.1. NCBI lineage: Eukaryota > Metazoa > Arthropoda > Malacostraca > Decapoda > Palaemonidae > Palaemon > Palaemon carinicauda. The sequence continues at coordinate 3,983,071 of NC_090744.1, read as the reverse complement.
CTTTAAAAAGATAATCCCGCTTTAAACCAAACAACCCAGCTAGTTCTAAATCGTTCATTAAAAGTTTAATGGATATTTTCTGTATAATAAATGGTCAACCATTTAGACATTATTAAAAGCATCAATATATATATATATATATATATATTATATATATATATATATATATATATATATATATATATATATAGTATATTTATACATATATAATATATATATATAATGTGTATATATATGTATATATATATATATATATATATATATATATATATATATATATATATATATATATATACCCAGTATATATATATATATATATATATATATATATATATATATATATATATATATATATATATATATATATATATATATAATATATATATACCAAAGGCACTTTCCCCAATTTTGGGCTTAGCCGACATCAACAATGAAACAAAACAAAAAAGGGGACCTCTACTCTCTACGTTCCTCCAGCCTAACCAGGGACTCAGCCGAGTACAGCTGGTACTGGTAGGGTGCCATAGCTCAACCTCCCACATTATCCACCACAGATGAAGCTTCATAATGCTGAATCCCCTACTGCTGCTACCTCCGCGGTCATCTAAGGCACCGGAGGAAGCAGCAGGGCCTACCGGAACTGCGTCACAATCGCACGCCATTCATTCCTATTTCTAGCACGCTCTCTTGCTTCTCTCACATCTATCCTCCTATCACCCAGAGCTTTTTTCACACCATCCATCCACGCAAACCTTGGCCTTCCTCTTGTACTTCTCCCATCAACTCTTGCATTCATCACCTTCTTTAGCAGACAGCCATTTTCCATTCTCTAAACATGACCAAACCACCTCAACACATTCATATCCACTCTAGCCGCTAACTCATTTCTTACACCCGTTCTCCCCTCACCACTTCATTCCTAACCCTATCTACTCGAGATACACCAGCCATACTCCTTAGACACTTCATCTCAAACACATTCAATTTCTGTCTCTCCATCACTTTCATTCCCCAGAACTCCGATCCATACATCACAGTTGGTACAATCACTTTCTCATATAGAACTCTCTTTACATTCATGCCCAACTCTCTATTTTTTACTTCTCCCTTAACTGCCCCCAACACTTTGCAACCTTCATTCACTCTGACGTACATCTGCTTCCACTCCACCATTTACTGCAACAACAGACCCCAAGTACTTAAACTGATCCACCTCCTCAAGTAATTCTCCATTCAACATGACATTCAAACTTGCACCACCTTCCCTTCTCGTATATCTCATAACCTTACTCTTACCCACATTAACTCTCAACTTCTTTCTCTCACACACCCTTCCAAATTCTGTCACTAGTTGGTCAAGCTTCTCTTCTGTGTCTGCTACCAGTACAGTATCATCCGCAAACAACAACTGATTTACCTCCCATTCATGATCATTCTCGCCTACCAGTTTTAATCCTCGTCCAAGCACTCGAGCATTCACCTCTCTCACCACTCCATCAACATACAAGTTAAACAACCACGGCAACATCACACTTCCCTGTCTCAGCCCCACTCTCACCGGAAACCAATCGCTCACTTCATTTCCTATTCTAACACATGCTTCACTACATTTGTAGAAACTTTTCACTACTGGCAACAACCTTCCACTAACTCCATATAACCTCATCACATTCCACATTGCTTCCCTATCAACGCTATCATACGCTTTTTTTCCAGATCCATAAACGCAACATACACCTCCTTACCTTTTGCTAAATATTTCTCGCATATCTGCCTAACTGTAAAAATCTGATTCATACAACCCCTACCTCTTCTAAACCACCCTGTACTTCCAAGATTGCATTCTCTGTTTTATCCTTAATCCTATTAATCATTACTCTACCATACACCTTTCCAACTACACTCAACAAACTAATACCTCTTGAATTACAACACTCATGCACATTTCCCTTACCCTTATATAGTGGTACAATACACGCACAAACCCAATCTACTGGTACCGTTGACAACACAAAACACATATTAAACAATCTCACCAACCATTCAAGTACATTCACACCCCCCTCCTTCAACATCTCAGCTCTCACACCATCCATACCAGATGCTTTTACCTACTCTCGTTTCATCTAGTGCTCTCCTCACTTCCTCTATTGTAATCTCTCTCTCATTCTCATCCCCCATCACTGGCACCTCAACACCTGGAACAGCAATTATATCTGCCTCCCTATTATCCTCAACATTCAGCACACTTTCAAAATATTCCGCCCACCTTTTCCTTGCCTCCTTTCCTTTTAACAACCTTCCATTTCCATCTTTCACTGTCTCTTCAATTCTTGCGCCAGCCTTCCTTACTCTTTTCACTTCTTTCCAAAACTTCTTCTTATTCTCTTCATATGACTGACCCAGTCCCTGACCCCACCTCAGGTCAGCTGCCCTCTTTGCCTCACGTACCTTGCGCTTTACTTCCACATTTTTTTCTCTATATTTTTCATACTTCTCTATACTATTACTCTGCAGCCATTCTTCAAAAGCCCTCTTTTTCTCTTCCACTTTTACCTTCACTCCTTCATTCCACCATTCACTGCCCTTCCTCATGCTGCCTCCAACAAGCTTCTTGCCACATACATCACTTGCAATCCCAATAAAATTTTCTTTTGCTAACTTCCACTCCTCCTCTAAATTACCAGTTTCTCTTACTCTCACCTCGTCATATGCCATTTTCAACCTTTCCTGATATTTACTTTTTAACCCCGGTTTTATTAGCTCTTCAACCCTCACTAGCTCCCTTTTACATCCACATACTCTATTTCCCCACTCTTTTGCTACAACTAATTTTCCTTCCACCAAAAAATGATCAGACATACCGTTAGCCATACCCCTAAACACGTGCACATCTTTCAATCTTCCAAACATTCTTTTAGTTATCAACACATAATCCATTAATGCCCTTTCTACTACTCTTCCATTTGCCCCTCTTACCCATGTATACTTATTTTTATCTTTCTTTTTAAAAAAGTTAGCACTTATTACCATCTCTTGTTCAACACACATATCTACCAGTCTCTCACCACTCTCATTTTCACCTGGTACGCCATACTTCCCAATGACACCTTCTACCTCTCCAGCGCCCACTCTAGCAAATAAGTCACCCATGACAACTACATAATTCCATCTACCCATTCCTTCTACACACCTAGTTAATTCATTCCAGAACTCATTCCGCTCTTCTTCACTTTTCTCACTACCTAGCCCATACGCACTGACAAACGCCCAACATTCCCTACCCAACCTAACCCTTACCCACATTAACCTAGATGATATCTCCTTCCATTCTACTACTTTACCTGTCATCCATTCATTCAGCAATAAAGCCACGCCTTCTCTCGCTCTTCCCCTTTCAATCCCAGACACTCTACCAGACATTTCACCAAACATTACTTCACCCTTTCCTTTCATTGTCTCACACAAGGCCAATACATCCATCCTTCTACTTCTAAACATACTTCCAATCTCACATCTTTTACTCTCTATCGTACTACATCCACGCACATTCAACCACCCCAATACTAGAGTGCGGGGAGCAGTCACTCTTCCCCCAGCTCCATCTCTTTGATGATGTCTCGCAGGATTTTTATACAAGAGAGGGGGTTCCCAGCCCCCTTGTCCCAACCCTTTTAGTCGCCTCTTACGACACGCAGGGATAACGTTGGCGCTATTATAATTGTTTTTATGCCTC